>NC_082695.1:57839572-57989572 GCF_949987515.2 Delphinus delphis
GATCCATGGCTTTTTACCCTTTCTTAAAAAATATGTACCAACTTTATTGAGATGGGGTTTTCATATTTTTTACAATATTATATAAAGTTACAGGTGTACAACATAATGATTTACAATTTTTAAAGTTTATACTCCATTTATAGTTATTATAAAATATTGGTCATACTACCTGTGATATATAATATATCCATATAGCTTATTTGTTTCATGCATAGTAGTTGTACCTGTTAATCCCCCACTATCAACTAGCCCCTCCCCCTTCCCTCTCCCTACTGGTAACCACTAGTTTGTACTCTGTACCTGTCAGTCTGTTTCTTTTTGTTACATTCACTAGTTTGTTTTTTTTAGATTCCACATATAAGTGATGTTGTACAGTATTTGTCTTTCTCTGACTTATTTCAGTTAGCATAATACCCTCCAAATCTATCCATATTGTAACAAATGGCAAAATTTCATTCTTTTTTATGGCTAAATAGTAATGCATTGTATATGTATACCATATCTTCATTATCCATTCATCTGTTAACAGACACTTAGGTTGCTCCCATATCTTGGCAATTCTAAACAATGTTGCTATGAACATTAGGGTGCATGTATCTTTTCAAATTTATGTTCTTGTTTTTATTTTGAATGTACACCAGGATGGAATTGCTGAGTCATACGGTATCTGTATTCCTATTTTTTGAGAAACTATCATAATGTTTTCCACAGTAGCTCCACCAATTTATAATCCCACCAACATTGTATGTGTTCCCTTTTCTCTACATTCTAGCCAACATTTATTATTTGTGGTCTTTTTGATGATAAACGTTCTGACAGGTGTGAGATGATACATCATTGTGGTTTTAATTTGCATTTCTCTGATGAATGATGATTAATAATGAATATCTTTGCATGTGTGTTTGGCCATCTGCATGTCTTATTTGGAAAAATGTCTATTCAATGTGTACCACTCATTGAACAGAAGCCCCCTAAAATAAGAAACTCATTTCTCATCTTTGACAATCAAATTCTGTTTTCTTATTTACTTTAGGTGCCAGCCTGTTGTTGAAGGGTTACTTAGAGAAAGAATAAGTAAGTAGCCTACTCCCCTTCCACCAGATGGCTTGTGGAAGAGAGACAGTAACAATGCATATGGGTCATAGAGTAGCATCCTCTTCCTAATCCTCCACTCTATGCCTTCCAAGCCAACTAATGGGAGGTTGCTTACAAACAATCACAAGGAAGTTTGAAAACACTGGGGCTAGTGACCGAATTTCCCACAGTTATGAACACACTTACTGTTTACATTATGTCTCCATTCTGATTGGTCTTTGTTTATATTTCACTTTTAAGGAATGCTAGGAGTAAACTGGACTCCCTGGGGCAGCCCCACATGAGCTAGACAGAGGTGGTGGCAGAGAGCTGTAACAGCTTTATTGAGACAATGCTCAGGAGTCCCCATGGCCTACGTGTGACATGCAAATAATACCAAAGAGAGTCAAAAGTACTGGCAGAAATGGACTGGAAGCGATCTGGTGTAACAATAAAGAGACTGTGTTGAGAAGGACCTTGAGACCCAAAGACAAAGGGACCAGTTCATGTATTCCAGTAAAAAGTGCCTATTTATCATGGACCCACTTGCCTGTCTTTGACATACCTCTGAGTAAACCAGTCTAATAAACAGAATCAAATGGTTACCAAGGGCTGGGGGGAGGGAGAAATGGGGAATTACTAATCAAAGTGCACAAACTTTCAAGCAAGAAGCTCTAAAGATCTGATGTACAGCATTGTACTTATAGTTAGCAATAATATATTGTACACTTAAAAATTTGTCAATAGGGTAGATCTCATGTTAAGTGTTCTAATGACAATTGAATAAATTAAAAAAAAAAAAAGAATCAGGCCGGACCCTTGGTTAAAAATATCAAAAACGATACAGAGGATACTGTAGGACTTAGAAGATGAGAGGAGGAAATTCTAGTGTCATGAGGTCGCATAAGCCACACCTTTCCCCCACACTCAGGTGCAATTTTGGAAAGGACAGTGAACAGAGCAGAACTTTGAATGAAAACAACTGGCCTAAGTGTCCCATGCAGAAGTTGTGTTATTTAAATATGTTTCTTAAATTATTGCCTTAACTTAGCACTGAATTACTGGATTAAACCAAAATTCAGTTCCTCCTCACCCCAGCTACCCATCAGTCAAGGACGCATGAGAAAGAATAGACAAGTGGTAGAGAAATAAAACAGCTGTGAATAATGCTTGGCTCTAGCTGTCCATGTTTTTTTCTTATTGGCATTTTCTACACAAGTTCCAAGGCTCATTATAAACTGTCATTTGTGTACAATCTGGCAAATTATTTTATTATGGGGACCCACCAGACCAGTTAATTAAAAATACATAAAATAGATGATATATTTCTAGAGAGCAGAAAATGTATTTGGAATTGCATAGTACCTCTCCAACACACACACATGCATGCACACACACCCAGTGGTATCTAGAAAAGTGCTTGCACATAGCTCGCATTTTGTCACTATTTGGTAAATTGTCTTGGGTGACTACATATTTGTTTACAATGCACATGGATGCTTATTGTTTCATAGTTTCTTGACACTCCTTTGGCTATGTAGGTATGTACACATTGTGCTTTTCTTCTTCAAGATTTGAGATTGATTGAGGTATCCTAGGTCTGGTTAGAAGTTTTCAGGGATAGTGATCAGGTATGAGATCTTGGAATTTAGGTCATATCAAAGAGAGTGAGTCAATAGTCTTTGGGCAAAAATAACTAGGTTTTATTCTTCTAGAACATTTACTTCCTTTTAGCAGACTGGCTTAAAAGAATACTTAAAATCTGCCTCTCTCTGCTGGTGATAATTATTTCAAATTCATGCAGTTTCACTGAGTGATCATTTACAGACCTCCTTCCTTCCACAGAATGAAATGGTTGGACTTGGTAACTGTTCCACAATCTAAACCTCTCTAAGAATTTCTAAACCATGTAAATTATTTATCAGGACTCGAAAAGTATAAAGAGAAGGAACAAGAGAGAAATGAGATACAAAACTTTAGAGCCAAAGGCAAGGAAGCTGACAGTAAAATAAAATTTACAAAGACTTTTAGTTGTTTAAAGAAAGGTGTCAGACACTACTTTTATTCATAGATAGGGAAGTCATCAGATTTTCAAAGATGTCAAACACTACTGTTATTCATAGATAGGGCAGTCATCAGGTTTTCAAAGATGTATGTCTGTCATATGAAACTAGGTGCCAAATACTCTGTTTCTTAGATTGCATCTTCTAGCAAACAGAACAATCTAATGGACTGCAGTATGCACAGAGTCTTCCCAAACTTGGAAGAGTTCCAGGGGTCAGGGTAGCTGAGGGAGAAAAATAATGTACTAACCCATTTTATCAGTATAAAAGCAGAGTATTAAACATTTAGAGCAAAGGAAACGAGGAAGTAAAGACCAGCTCTATGGCTATAAGAATCTTGTTATTTTTATATCATCTCCACATTTTTAAAAAAATATTTTGGTTTTTCTCCTTACTTATGAATACCTTAGAATGAAAAGATATAGTGGATTTGATTTTAGAGGTAATATGGGACAGGGAAAACTCGGTAGATTGTGCCCTACTCCGTAGAAGATGAGGGTTGAGAAAAATCCAAAGGGACAGAGTAGAAGCAGTTAACAAGTGAATAAATGCAAGCTGATTGCCTTGATCCCAGAGCTTAGGAATAAGAACAGTGAAGTCCATGTGGGTTTGAGAAAGGCCTTGGCTCCAAGCAATAAAAGGATCCATAAGTACAATATTCTGAAAGGCTAAGATTTTAGTCCAGTGGTTGAAAAATGGCAATCTCTATTCTTTCTTGCTGTAGCTATATTACGATATAAAATGTGTCTTCTTATCTACAAATTTATAATCCCATTTTTCTTCCACAAGTGAGTCTTCTAAGTAGTGTTAAACAACCTTGATTCATTCCTGCATTCTCAGAGATTATCCAGTGCCAGAAGCATTGTGAATAAAATAATAAGTGCTTGCATGTTTAATGATAACTCTGGCCTTAGTCCTTCCTTTTCTCTAATTTATGATAAAAACTGTCCCCAACCCATGAAGATTAGTTTGATGGATTCCACCTCATGTTTAGCTGTCTGTTCTTTATGTTTTTTATTTTAACTCTGGTCTATTAAACAGTCAGAACTGTTATTTCTGGTAAGGTGCTTTCTGAGTTTGAGTTTGAACACACCACTTAGCACAATGGGATAAATAAGTATATGGACAATTTCATTTACAAAATGATCCATTTTAAAACAAACAAGAAAAAAGCCCTCTAACTGATGGTGTTTCATCATTTCAGTAAGAAGAGATAGAAAATTTTGGCAACAAACGGAGAAAACAGGGTCTCTGGAGTCAAGAAGCCTCTTGCCTTGCAGGTGGTCTTAACTCAGGTTACTCAGTCCTAATAGGGACTCCTTGCTGAGAGGTTTCAGGATGTCCTTTTGGAAGTATGTGAACCATCAGATTCATAGAAGCCTCTCTTACTGCTATAAAAACAGTATCCATTTGCCACAGCCCGGTGACTTCACTGTGATAATTTTGCTGAATCCTGATGGGGCAGAGCACTGTAAATATGGGGATATCTTATTTCAGCCCTCGAATGACCCACAACTAGCTCCTATTATTAATAATTCATCTAAGGTTCATCTCAAGCATTCAAGGAAAAGCAGCATGGCTTTTGCACTTAAGAAAGACCAGGTTGCAGACTCCTGATCTGAATTGTTTCCTGAACTTCTTTATTATTTACTGAGATTCCTGAAATGCAAACAACTGGAGACTTATCAGGCAAAGGCAGATCCCCTGAGCCTTTTATCATTCAGTCTGCAATTCTGAGTATTTTCTCTATAACCAGACAGCATACCAAATGAAGCTAGAGTCTTTAAAGGGAAATGAGGCAATTGGAATGTCAATTTTATTTAGTAATTTATTGTAAAAACTAAACTACATATCTGGCTGATTGACAAAATCCATCCAACTCTTAAGGGCAAAACAAACTATCTCAAGAGGTACAGTTATGCAGATTTTGCTTTTACTTATAGGAAGATATTGAATGTGTGTGTGTGTGTGTGTGTGTGTGTGTGTGTGAGAGAGAGAGAGAGAGAGAGAGAGAGAGAGTGGGAGAGAGAGAGAGAGATAGGAAGCAAGTGGTGGAGGGAGAGGGAGAATATTAAAGCTCAATACAATATCTAGAATTGCTTGACTGAAAATATTGAGAGTGAGAGTAAGGGAGTTAGAAGCAAGGATATCATGTCATGTTTTCTCTCTTCTTCAATAAGCCTTTTTAAAATATATATATATATATATATATATATATATATATATATATATATATATATATATTTAATATCTTTATTGGAGTATAACTGCTTTACAATGGTGTGTTAGTTTCTGCTTTATAACAAAGTGAATTAGCTATACATACACATATATCCCCATATCTCCTCCCTCTTGCCTCTCCCTCCCACCCTCCCTATCTCACCCCTCTAGGTGGTGATAAAGCACCCAGCTGATCTCCCTGTGCCATGCAGCTGCTTCTCACTAGCTATGTATTTTACATTTGGTAGTGCATATATGTCCATGCCACTCTTTCACTTCATCCCAGCTTACACTTCCCCCTCCCTGTGTCCTCAAATCCAATCTCTACATCTATGTCTTTATTCCTGTCCTGCCTCTAGGTTCTTCAGAACTTTTTTTTTTTCTTAGATTCCATATATATGTGTTAGCATACAGTATTTGTTTTTCTCTTTCTGACTTACTTCACTCTGTATGACAGACTCTAGGTCCATCCACCTCACTACAAATAACTCAGTTTCATTCATTTTTACGGCTGAGTAATATTCCATTGTATATATGTGCCACATCTTCTTTATCCATTCATCTGTTGATGGACACTAGGTTACTTCCATGTCCTGGCTATTGTAGATAGAGCTGCAATGAACATGTGGTACATGATTCTTAGAACACTCCCTAACATCATACACAAAAATAAACTCAAAACGGATTAAAGACCTAAATGTAAGGCCAGACACTATAAAACTCTTAGAGGAAAACATAGACAGAACACTCTATGACATAAATCACAGCAAGATCCTTTGACCCACCTCTTAGAGAAATGGAAATAAAACAAAAATAAACAAATGGGACCTAATGAAACTTAAAAGTTTTTGCACAGCAAAGGAAACCATAAACAAGACAAAAAGATAACCCTCAGAATGGGAGAAAATATTTGCAAACAAAGCATTAACAAAGGATTAATCTCCAAATCTTACAAGCAGCTCATGCAGCTCAATATCAAAAAAAAAAAAAACCAAACAACCCAATCCAAAACTGGGCAGAAGACCTAAATAGACATTTCTCCAAAAAAGATACACAGATTGCCTACAAACACATGAAAGAATGCTCAACAGCACAAATCATTAGAGAAATGCAAATCAAAACTACAATGAGGTATCACCTCACACCAGTCAGAATGACCATCATCAAAAAATCTAGGGAAGAAAAGGGAACTCTCTTGCACAATTGGTGGGAATGTAAATTGATACAGCCACTATGGAGAACAGTATGGTGGCTCCTTAGAAAACTAAAAATAGAACTACCATATGACCCAGCAATCCCACTACTGGGCAAAAACCCTGAGAAAACCACAGTTCAATGAGACTTTTAACTTCTTCCATAGGCTGTCTTTTCAGTTTCTTTTCCATCAAGGATGGCATGGACTCCTTGTGGATCTCCCTCACTAAGCCATGAAGGTATCATCAGTACAGAATCTGAGGGCTGCAGAGGTCTCAAAAAAAACATGGTTATATTCTTGGGACAGACTCAAGCCTTCTTCCATAGAGACCTAAGGGGAAAATAAACTATATTAAAAAGAGAGAAAGGGAGAGACACTTGATCAAAAAGTATGTTCTCTACCAGTGTTGTAGGCCTTGGTTACATGTAAAAGGAGAGATTTTTTTGTTTTTAATTTTTATTGAAGTATAGTTGGTTTACAATGTTGTGTTAGTTGTGTTAGCTTCTACTATACAGCAAAGTGAATCAGTTATATGTATACATATATCCCCTTTTTTCTGGATTTCCTTCCCATTTAGGTAACCTCAGAGCACTGAGTAGGGTTCCCTGTGCTATACATTAGGTCCTCATTAGTTATCTGTTTTATACATAGTATCAATAGTGTATATGTCAATCCCAATCTCCCAGTTCATCCCATCCCTTCTTTCCCCCTTGGTATCCATATGTTTGTTCTCTACATCTGTGTCTCTATTTCTGCTTTGTAAATAAGATCATCTATACCAATTTTTCAGGTTCCACGTATATGCGTTAATATACAATATTTGTTTTTCTCTTTCTGACTTACTTCACTCTGTATGACAGTTCTCTAGGTCTATCCACGTCTCTAGAAATGACCCAATTTAATTTCTTTTTATGGGTGAGAATTTTATTTTAAGGGAAGACTCCTAGAATTTCTGAACTTGAAGGACAAATGGGAAATCAGAACCTCTGAAAGGGCAATAGAAAAGAACTGATTAAAGAAATTGGAAACCACTCTCGAGACTTCAAAAGAAGTAACATAGCACAGTAGTCAAAACCATGGCTTTAGGGCTTCCCTGGTGGCGCAGTGGTTGAGGGTCCGCCTGCCGATGCAGGGGACACGGGTTCGTGTTCTGGTCCGGGAAGATCCCACATGCCGCGGAGCGGCTGGGTCCATGAGCCATGGCCGCTGAGCCTGCAAAAAAAAAAAAAAAACATGGCTTTAGGTTAAAACTACTTGGTTTCAAGGCCTAGCTCTACTACTTTTTAGCCTTGCAAATCTGACTAAATATCTTAAACTTTTGGTCTTACTGTACTCATCTGTAACATAAGATAATAACACCAGCCCCAGAGGCTCTTTGTCAGGGTTAAATGAGATCACCTATAAAATATACATTGAAAGTGCTGGGCACAGGTTAAAACTCTATAACTATTAGTTATTATTAGTTGTAGTCTTAAGTGGAGCTCGCAACTCTAGACTCTTAACTGGAGCTCAGCTCCAGGCTGTTAGTTGGCTTCTACTTTGTCCCTCCTATCTTCTTATCCTGGGACTCTGGCTGAAAGAGCACATCTTACCTGGAATATGATGTTCCTATGATGAAGAACAGGTAGGCAGAAGGTAGAGATAACTGCACCCACATCCCATGGTCAAAGACAAATGGAGAAATCTAAAGTCAATGAAGCAGGATGTATACTCACTTTACAATGAGTGATGGCAATGATGAGGAAAAAAACAAATTGTAAAGAAATAATAGAAGGTACCAAAATCAGTTATATTTAAATGCAGTACACTCTTAAATTAAAAAAGACAAAGATTATCAGAACACATTTTTTAAAAGCACTTGTACTTGAAACATCTTACACATAAGGATATAGAAATAGTAAAATTTGAATGGAAATTAATACAAAAAGAAAGCTGATACACTGACTTAATATCAGACAAAGTACAGAGTGGGGGGGACCTTGAAGATGGCGGAAGAGTAAGACGCGGAGATCACCTTCCTCCCCACAGATACACCAGAAATACATTTACACGTGGAACAACTCCTACAGAACACCTACTGAAGGCTGGCAGAAGACCTCAAACCTCCCAAAAGGCAAGAAACTCCACACGTACCTGGGTAGGGCAAAAGAAAAAAAGAAAAAAAACAGAAACAGAAGAATAGGGACGGCACCTGCACCAGTGGGAGGGAGCTGTGAAGGAGGAAAAGTTTCCACACACTAGGAAGCCCCTTCGCAGGCGGAGACTGCGGGAGGCGCAGGGGGGAGCTTCGAAGCCGCGGAGGAGAGCACAGCAACGGGTGCGGAGGGCAAAGCGGGGGAGATTCCCGCACAGAGGATCGGTGCCGACCTGCACTCACCAGCCGGAGAGGCTTGTCTGCTCACCCGCCGGGGCGGGCGGGGCTGCGAGCTGAGGCTCTGAGGCTCGGGTTTCGGTTTCGGACTGAGCGCAGGGAGAGGACTGGGGTTGGCGGCTTGAACATAGCCTGAAGGGGTTAGTGCACCACGGCTAGCCGGGAGGGAGTCCGGGGAAAAGTTTGCACCTGCCGAAGAGGCAAGAGACATTTTCTTCCCTCTCTGTTTCCTGGTGCGTGAGGAGAGGGGTTTAAGAACGCTGCTTAAAGGAACTCCAGAGACGGGCGCGAGCCGTGGCTAAAAGCGCGAACCCCAGAGACGGGCGCGAGCCGCGGCTGAAAGCGCGGACTCCAGAGACGGGCGGGAGACGTTAAGGCTGCTGCTGCCGCCACCGAGGGGCCTGTGTGCGAGCACAGGTCACTCTCCACACCCCTCTTCCGCGGAGCCTGTGCAGCCCGCCACTGCCAGGTTCCCGGGGTCCAGGGACAACTTCCCCGAGAGAACGCACGGCGGGCCTCAGGCTGGTGCAAAGTCACGCCGGACTTTGCCGCCGCAGGCCCGCCCCGCACTCCATGCCCCTCCCTCCCCGCCGTCCTTAGTGCGCCAGAACCCCCGAATCAGCGGCTCCTTTAACCCCGTCCTGTCTGAGCAAAAAACAGACGCCCTCCAGCGACCTACACGCAGAGGCAGGGCCAAACCCAAAGCTGAGCCCCTGTGAGCTGTAAGAACAAAGAAGAGAAAGGGAAATCTCTCCCAGCAGCCTCAGAAGCAGCGGATTAAAGCTCCACAATCAACTTGATATACCCTGCATCTGTGGAATGCATGAATAGACAACCAATCATCCCAAATTAAGGAAGTGGACTTTAGGAGCAAAATCTATGATTTTTTTCCCGATTCCTCTTTTTGTGAGTGTGTATGTGTATGCTTCTGTGTGAGATCTTGTCTGTATAGTCTTGCTTCCACCATTTGTCCTAGGGTTCTATCCGTCCATGGTTTTTTCTTAAAATTTTTTTCTTAATAATCAATTTTAATTTTAATAACGTTATTATACTTTACCTTCATCCTTTCTTTCTTTCTTTCCTTCCTTCCCTCCTTCCCTCCTTTAGACAACGAATCATCCCAAATTGAGGAGGTGGTCTCTGACAGCAAGATTTATGATTTTCCCCCCTTTACCTCTTTTAGTGAGGGTGTATGTGTATGCTTCTGTGTAAGATTTTGTCTGTATAGCTTTGCTTCCAACATTTGTCCTAAGGTTCTATCCGTCCCATTTTTTTTCTAAATAAGAATTTTTTAATTCAATAACTTTATTATACTTTATTTTATTTTTACTGTACCTTCTTTCTTTCTGTTTTTCCTTCTTTCCCTCCTTCCTTCCTTCCTCCCTCCCTACCTCCCTCCTTTTTTCCTTCTTGCCTTCTTTCCTTCTTTGCTTCTTTCTTTCTTTCTTCCTTCCTTCCTTCCTTCCTTCCCTCCTTTCCTTCTTTCTTTCCTCATACTTCTACTAATTCCCTCTACTTTTTCTCCCTTTTATTCTGAGCCATGTGGATGAAAGGCTCTTGGTACTCCAGCCAGGAGTCAGGGCTCTGCCTCTAAGGTAGGAGAGCCAACTTCAGGACACTGGTCCACAAGAGACCTCCCAGCTCCACATAATATCGAATGGTGAAAATCTCCCAGAGACCTCCATCTTAACACCAGCACCCAGCTTCACTCAACAACCAGCAAGCCACAGTGCTGGACAACCTATGCCAAACAACTAGCAAAACAGGAACACAACCACACCCATTAGCAGAGAGGCTGCCAAAAATCATAATAAGGCCACAGACACCCCAAAACACACCATCAGATGTGAACCTGCCCACTAGAGAGACAAGATCCAGCCTCATCCACCACAACACAGGCACTAGTCCCCTCCACCAGGAAGCCTACACAACCCACTGAACCAAACTTAGCCACTGGAGACAGACATCCAAAACAGCGGGAACTACGAACCTGCAGTCGGCAAAAAGGAGACCCCAAACACAGTAAGATAAGCAAAATGAGAAGACAGAAAAACACACAGCAGGTGAAGGAGCAAAATAAAAACCCACCAGACCTAACAAATGAAGAGGAAATAGGCAGTCTACCTGAAAAAGAATTCAGAATAATGATAGTAAGGATGATCCGAAATCTTGGAAATAGAATGGACAAAATGCAAGAATCAGTTAACAAGGACCTAGAAGAAATAAAAATGAAACAAGCAACGATGAACAACACAATAAATGAAATTAAAAGTACTCTAGATGGGATCAATAGCAGAATAACTGAGGCAGAAGAACGGATAAGTGACCTGGAAGATAAAATAGTGGAAATAACTACTGCAGAGCAGAATAAAGAAAAAAGAATGAAAAGAACTGAGGACAGTCTCAGAGACCTCTGGGACAACATTAAATGCACCAACATTCGAATTACAAGGGTTCCAGAAGAAGAAGAGAAAAAGAAAGGGACTGAGAAAATATTTGAAGAGATTATAGTTGAAAACTTCCCTAATATGGGAAAGGAAATAGTTAATCAAGTCCAGGAAGCACAGAGAGTCCCATACAGGATAAATCCAAGGAGAAATATGCCAAGACACATATTAATCAAACTGTCAAAAATTAAATACAAAGAAAGCATATTAAAAGCAGCAAGGGAAAAACAAGAAGCAACACATAAGGGAATCCCCATAAGGTTAACAGCTGATCTCTCAGCAGAAACCCTACAAGCCAGAAGGGAGTGGCAGGACATAATGAAAATGATGAAGGAGAAAAACCTGCAGCCAAGACTACTCTACCCAGCAAGGATCTCATTCAGATTTGATGGAGAAATTAAAACCTTTACAGACAAGCAAAAGCTGAGAGAGTTCAGCACCACCAAACCAGCTTTACAACAAATTCTAAAGGATCTTCTCTAGGCAAGAAACACAAGAGAAGGAAAAGACCTATAATAACGAACCCAAAACAATTTAGAAAATGGGAATAGGAACATACATATCGATAATTACCTTAAATGTAAATGGACTAAATGCTCCCACCAAAAGACACAGATTAGCTGAATGGATACAAAAACAAGACACTTATATATGCTGTCTACAAGAGACCCACTTCAGACCTAGAGACACATACAGACTGAAAGTAAGGGGATGGAAAATGATATTCCATGCAAATGGAAACCAAAAGAAAGCTGGAGTAGCAATTCTCATATCACACAAAATAGACTTTAAAATAAGGACTATTAAAAGAGACAAAGAAGGACACTACATAATGATCAAGGGATCAATCCAAGAAGAAGATATAACAATTGTAAATATTTATGCACCCAATATAGGAGCACCTCTATACATAAGGCAAATAGTAACAGCCATAAAAGTGGAAATCGACAGTAACACATTCATAGTAGGGGACTTAAACACCCCACTTTCACCCATGGACAGATCATCCAAAATGAAAATAAATAAGGAAACACAAGCTTTAAATGATACATTAAACAAGTTGGACTTAATTGATATTTATAGTACACTCCATCCAAAACCAACAGAATACACATTTTCCTCAAGTACTCATGGAACATTCTCCAGGATAGATCATATCTTGGGTCACAAATCAAGCCTTGGTAAATTTAAGAAAATTGATATTGTATCAAGTCTCTTTTCTGACCACAACGCCATGAGACTAGATATCAATTACAGGAAAAGATCTGTAAAAAATACAAACACATGGAGGCTAAACAATACACTACTTAATAATGAAGTGATCACTGAAGAAATCAAAGAGGAAATCAAAAAATACCTAGAAACAAATGACAATGGAGACACAAGGACCCAAAACCTGTGGATGCAGCAAAAGCAGTTCTAAGGGGGAAGTTTATAGCAATACAAGCCCACCTTACGAAGCAGGAAACATCTCGAATAAACAACCTAACCTTGCACCTAAAGCAATTAGAGAAAGAAGAACAAAAAAACCTCAAAGCTAGCAGAAGGAAAGAAATCATAAAAATCAGATCAGAAATAAATGAAAAAGAAATGAAGGAAACAATAGCAAAGATCAATAAAACTAAAAGCTGGTTCTTTGAGAAGAAAAACAAAATAGATAAACCGCTAGCCAGACTCATCAAGAAAAAAAGGGTGAAGACTCAAATCAATAGAATTAGAAATGAAAAAGGAGAGGTAACAACTGACACTGCAGAAATAAAAGAGATCATGAGAGATTACTACAAGCAACTCTATGCCTATAAAATGGACAACCTGGAAGAAATGGACAAATTCTTAGAAAGGCACAACTGCCAAGACTGAATCAGGAAGAAATAGAAAATATGAACAGACCAATCACAAGCACTGAAATTGAAACTGTGATTAAAAATCTTCCAACAAACAAAAGCCCAGGACCAGATGGCTTCACAGGCGAATTCTATCAAACATTTAGAGAAGAGCTAACACCTATCCTTCTCAAACTCTTCCAAAATATAGCAGAGGAAGGAACACTCCCAAACTCCTTCAACGAGGCCACCATCACCTTGATACAAAAACCAGACAAGGATGTCACAAAGAAAGAAAACTACAGGCCAATATCACTGATGAACATAGATGCAAAAATCCTCAACAAAATACTAGCAAACAGAATCCAACAGCACATTAAAAGGATCATACACCATGATCAAGTGGGGTTTATTCCAGGAATGCAAGGATTCTTCAATATACGCAAATCTATCAACGTGATAAACCATATTAACAAATTGAAGGAGAAAAACCATACGATCATCTCAATAGATGCAGAGAAAGCTTTTGACAAAATTCAACACCCATTTATGATAAAAACCCTGCAGAAAGTAGGCATAGAGGGAACTTTCCTCAACATAATAAAGGCCATATATGACAAGCCCACAGCCAACATCATCCTCAATGGTGAAAAACTGAAAGCATTTCCACTAAGATCAGGAACAAGACAAGGTTGCCCACTCTCACCACTCTTATTCAACATAGTTTTGGAAGTTTTAGCCACAGCAATCAGAGAAGAAAAGGAAATAAAAGGAATCCAAATCGGAAAAGAAGAAGCAAGGCTGTCACTGTTTGCAGATGACATGATCCTATACATAGAGAATCCTAAAGATGCTACCAGAAAACTACTAAAGCTAATCAATGAATTTGGTAAAGTGGCAGGATACAAAATTAATGCACAGAAATCTCTTGCATTCCTATACACTAATGATGAAAAATCTGAAAGTGAAATCAAGAAAACACTCTCATTTACCATTGCAACAAAAAGAATAAAATATCTAGGAATAAACCTACCTAAGGAGACAAAAGACCTGTATACAGAAAATTATAAGACTCTGATGAAAGAAATTAAAGATGATACAAATAGATGGAGAGATATACCATGTTCTTGGATTGGAAGAATCAACATTGTGAAAATGACTCTACTACCCAAAGCAATCTATCGATTCAATGCAATCCCTATCAAACTACCAGTGGCATTTTTCACAGAATTAGAACAAAAAATTTTGCAATTTGTATGGAAACACAAAAGACCCTGAATAGCCAAAGCTATCTTGAGAATGAAAGAAGGAACTGGAGGAATCAGGCTCCCTGACTTCAGACTATACTACAAAGCTACAGTTATCAAGACGGTATGGTACTGGCACAAAAACAGAAATATAGATCAATGGAACAGGATAGAAAGCCCAGAGATAAACCCATGCACATATGGACACCTTATCTTTGATAAAGGTGGCAGTAATATACAGTGGAGAAAGGACAGCCTCTTCAATAAGTGGTGCTGGGAAAACTGGACAGGTACATGTAAAACTATGAGATTAGATCACTCCCTAACACCATACACAAAAATAAGCTCAAAATGGATTAAAGACCTAAATGTAAGGCCAGAAACTATCAAACTCTTAGAGGAAAACATAGGCAGAACACTCTATGACATAAATTACAGCAAGATCCTTTCTGACCCACCTCCTAGAGTAATGGAAATAAAAACAAAAATAAACAAATGGGACCTAATGAAACTTAAAAGCTTTTGCACAGCAAAGGAAACCATAAACAAGACCAAAAGACAACCCTCAAAATGGGAGAAGATATTTGCAAATGAAGCAACTGACAAAGGATTAATCTCCAAAATTTACAAGTAGCTCATGCAGCTCAATAACAAAAAAACAAACAACCCAATCCAAAAATGGGCAGAAGACCTAAATAGACATTTCTCCAAAGAAGATATACAGACTGCCAACAAACACATGAAAGAATGCTCAACATCATTAATCATTAGAGAAATGCAAATCAAAACTACAATGAGATATCATCTCACACCAGTCAGAATGGCCATCATCAAAAAATCTAGAAACAATAAATGCTGGAGAGGGTGTGGAGAAAAGGGAACACTCTTGCACTGCTGGTGGGAATGTGAATTGGTTCAGCCACTATGGAGAACAGTATGGAGGTTCCTTAAAAAACTACAAATAGAACTACCATATGACCCAGCAATCCCACTACTGGGCATATACCCTGAGAAAACCGAAATTCAAAAAGAGTCATGTACCAAAATGTTCATTGCAGCTCTATTTACAATAGCTCGGAGATGGAAACAACCTAAGTGCCCATCATCGGATGAATGGATAAAGAAGATGTGGCACATATATACAATGGAATATTACTCAGCCATAAAAAAGAAACGAAATTGAGCTATTTGTAACGAGGTGGATAGACCTAGAGTCTGTCATACAGAGTGAAGTAAGTCAGAAGGAAAAAGACAAATACTGTATGCTAACACATATATATGGAATTTAAGAAAAAAAAATGTCATGAAGAACCTAGGGGTAAGGCAGGAATAAAGACACAGACCTCCTAGAGAACGGACTTGAGGTTATGGGGAGGGGGAACGGTGAGCTGTGACAGGGCAAGAGAGTGTCATGGACATATACACACTAACAAACGTAGTAAGGTAGATAGCTAGTGGGAAGCAGCCGCATGGCACAGGGATATTGGCTCGGTGCTTTGTGACAGTCTGGAGGGGTGGGATAGGGAGGGTGGGAGGGAGGGAGACGCAAGAGGGAAGACATATGGGAACATAAGTTTATGTATGACTGATTCACTTTGTTATAAAGCAGAAACTAACACACCATTGTAAAGCAATTGTACCCCAATAAATATGTTAAGAAAAAAAAAAAAGTACAGAGTAATTTTTTTAAAAAATTGCTAGAGTTAAAGGGAGTTGTATTATGATGATAAAAAGATTAATCTATCAGGATATTATATTTTGTATGCACTGAAAGTGTAGCCTCAGTTTATGGTGAAGAAAAGTTTATAGAACAAAACTTGAAAATTATAGTAAGATATTTTAACACATCTCCCTCAGCAATTGAAAGAATAAGTAGGAAAAACATCAATAAAAATATGGAAAGTTTGAACAAAACCACACAATCAATCAAAAATACATATATAAGATGTTGTAACCAACAACTGAAAAAGTCACATTTTCTTCAAATGAACCTGGTGCATTTATAGAAATTGACTTCATGCTAAGGTATGAAGCACTTCTCAAAGCATAGCAAAGAATCAAGTTCATAGCATACTCCCAAACAAATGAAATTTGAATATGGTTCAATATTGTAGGAAAAAAATATATTTCTACATGGTCAATAGGTCAAAAATATATTACATAAAATTTATAAAATATTTGTAACTGAACAATAATGAAAATATCAGATATCAAAACTGTGTGATATCTAAACCTTTGTTTAGAATGATGTTTATAGAATTATATGAATCTTTTAGAAAGGTAGAAACACAAATTTGAAGTTACTATTGCAATTGTTTTGGGGCACCACAAACCATGTTCATATAAGATGACAAACTTAATCAATAAATGTTGTGTGTTCTGACTTCCCCACCTACTGGCTGTTCCCCCATCTTCTTCCCTTGCCTCAGGTCTCCCTATTCCCTAAGACACAACAATATATTAAAATTAGGCTGATTAGTAACACTACAATAGCTTCTAAGTGTTGAAGTGAAAGGAAGAGTAACACATCTCTCACTTTAAATCAAAAGCTAAATATGGTAAAACTTAGTGAGAAAGGCATATTGAAAACCAAGACAGTCCAAAAGCTAGACCTCTTGTGCCTGTTAGCAAAGTTGTGAATGTGAGGGAAAAGTTATTGAAGAAAATTAAAAGTTCACTCCAATGAACATACAAATGATAAGAAAATGAGACAGCCAAAGGCTGATATCGAGAAAGTTTTAGTGGTCTGCCTAGAAGATCAAATCAGCCACAGCATTCCCTTAAGCCTAATTCTGAGCAAGGCTCTAAATATGTTCAATTCTATGAAAGTTGAGAGAGGTGAAGAAGCTGCAGATGAAAAGTTTGAAGCTAGCAGAAGTTGGTTCATGACAGTTAAGGAAAGAAGCCATCTCCATAACATCAAAGTTCAAGGTAAGCAGCAAGTGCTGATGTAGAAGCTGTGGCAGGTTATCCAGAAGATCTAGCTCAGATAATAAAGGTGCCTATACTAAACAATAGATCTTCAGTGTAGATGAAACAGCCTTATATCACAAGAGTCTACCATTAGGACTTTCATAGTCAGTGTCTGACTTCAAAGGACAGACTGACTCTGTTGTTAGGGGCTAATGCAGCTGGTGACTTAAAGTTGTAGGTAATGCTTTTTTAACCATTCCAAAAATCTTATGATCCTTAAGAATTATACTAAATTGACTGTGCTTGTCCTCTATAAATGGAAAAACAAAGCCTGGATGACAACACATCTGTTTACAATATGGTTTACTAAATATTTTAAGCCCACTGTTGAGACCTACTACTCAGAAAAAAGATTTGTTTCAAAATATGACTGCTCATTGACAATGCACCTGGTCACCAAGATCTTTGGTGGAGAGGTACAAGGAGGTTAATATTTCCATGCCTGCTAACATATCCATATGTCCACCCATAGATCAGGGAGTAATTTCAACTTTCAGGTCTTATTATTTAAGAAACACAGTTCATAAGACTATAGCTTACTGCTATAGATAGTGATTTCTCTGATGAATCTGGGCAAAGAAAACAAAATCTTTTGGAAAGGATTCACCATTGTAGATGCCATTAAGAACATTCATGATTCATCAGAAGAGGTCAAAATATTAATATCAACATGTATTTCATAGAAGTTGGTACTAAACCTGATGGATGACTTTGAGGTGTTCAAGACTTTAGTGGAAGAAGTAACTGCAGATGTGGTGGAAATAGCAAGAGAATTAAAATTAGAAGTGGGGCCTGAAGATGTCATTGAACTGCTACAATCTCATGATGAAATTTTAACAGATAAGGAGTTGCTTCTTATGGATGAACAAAACAAGTGGTTTCTTAAGATGGAATTTAATACTGGTGAAGATGTTAAGAAGATTGTTGAAATGGCAACAGAGGATTTAGAATATTACATAAACTTAGTTGATAAAGCAGCAGCAGGGTTTGAGAGGATTGACTTTAATTTTGAAAGATGTTCTACTGTGGTAAAATGCTATCAAACAACATTGCATGCTACAAGGAAACCGTTCATGAAAAGAAGAGTAAATCAATGTGGCAAAATTTATTGCTGCTTTATTTTAAGAAATTACCACAGTCACCTCAACCTCCAGCAAGCACCATCCTGATCAGTGAGCAGCCATCAACAGCTACACAAGACCTTCCATAAGCAAAAAGATTATGACTCACTGAGGGCTCAGATGATGGTTAGCATTTTTTAACAGTAAAGTACTTTAAATTAAGGTATGCAGTTTTTTTATGACATAATGCTGTTGCACACTTCATAGACTACAGTATAGTGTTAACATAAATTTTATATGCATTAGAGAACCAAAAAGTTTATGTGACTCACTTTTCTTGTGTTTGCTTTATTGTAGTGGTCTGGAACTGAATCCTCAGTGTCTCTGAGGTATGCCTGTATGGTAATTTTTCCATAGCTAAATATTTTAACATCCACAGTAAATTGGTTATGTAAGTCTCTAAATAGACTCAGATCACATCAGATTATATTTTTTTCACAAAATGAATTGACTCTTGTCAGATTTTGCAAGTAACTACATCAAGAAAATCTTTATCTTTTATATTATTTACATTTCTGAAATCAGATAACAGATTGTGGACCTGTGTTTTTAGTGAGAAATTTCAGTATCATAAAAATTGAGAACTATCCCAAATTAATATATAATTTCAATACAAATACATTCAAGTCCTGAAATCTTTTGAATCATAGAATGTCATACAGAGACACTAAAATTAGTAGGGAAGAATAAAGGTAAAAATAAAAAAGGAATATTTGAATTCTAGTAAGAATGAGGTAAGGAGGAAAGGAACAATAACGATGATGTTGAACTCACTCTTTTAAGGCTCTCTGTAAAGCACTAGCAGTTTAGGCAATGGGGTATTAGTTAAGGGCTAGAGAGACCAATAAAATTCAATAAAGAACCAAGGAATATGGTCAAAATATATATGGGAGTTTGATATATTATTGGGGTGGCATTTCAAACCAGTGGGGAAATGAAAGTGCATTCAATGGTACACTGACATTGAGTTATCACTTTGGATTTTTTTGTGTGTGTGGTACGCGGGCCCCTCACCATTGTGGCCTCTCCCGTTGTGGAGCACAGGCTCCCAACGCGCAGGCTCAGTGGCCACAGCTCATGGGCCCAGCCGCTCCACGGCATGCGGATCCTCCCAGACCGGGGCACAAACCCGTGTCCCCCGCATCGGCAGGCGGACCCTCAACCACTGCGCCACCAGGGAAGCCCTTGGATTATTTTTGATATATTATTTCAAAGAGATTTTTTTCCACCAATACTGGAAGGTGATTTTTCTTTGGGGAGAATAGAAGTAGAAAGGGATTGGAAAATCTCACTATACAAATACACACACATATTAGCTAAGTGTTTCCTAATTATAAAAATGTAGCAACACAAATAAACCATTGGAAACATCAAAATTCAGTCCAATATAATAATCAAGCTTAACCTGAAATAAAATTGGAAAACAAATTCTATGCAAAGATTCTTATTGAAATATTATACAGCAAAACAGCACCTTAATGGATGACATAATTGCATATTTTATTATTTGTAGCAGGCTGAAGAACATATATTTAACTCCATGACTATGCATTACTTTGGGAGGTAACTTTGGAATCATGAACCCTCTATTTCAAAGTATAAAATGTAGTTGCATATGCCCTTAGGTTCATTATCAGAATATTAATTCCATGTTATTTAAATGAATAACTCAGTAAATTTTACACTCATTATAATAAAGTCTAAATGGAATTTAAATTTAGTAAAATATTTGATCTTTTCTTTAAAAAACTTCTTACTAGATCAGTAACCTAAAGTTTTCTATTTTTAGAACAAAATATTAAGATGAAAGCATATTTTAAAAATAAATTTCCACATTTCAATAAATTCCATCTCATACATTTATTGACAAATCATACATTTGTTATTTCTGCCTTCGACCTTGAAATTTATATACTATAACTTCAATGGAAAAACTTGAGTCCAAACATGTAAGAAAAAGTAAGTTTAAGAAACATTAATTTTTACAGATTTCTGGGCTTCTTACTTAGTAATTATGAATCAGTTTGAAGGCCCTAATACTGCAATAGTATCATTGAGAGTAATTTTTTTTTTTTTTTTTTTTTTTTTTGTCCACTAGTGGTGTCTGACTGATTCAGCAATTACAGCTTCTGTATCAGAGCTCAAAACCAGGATGATCAACATATTTTTCTAAGATGTTATAACTTGTCTCTATAAATTTCAAGTAAAATTAAATATTTTTAAATCACAAATATTCATCCACATGCTATAGTAACTGCTAAGAAAGAAGCATAGCTTTATAAGGGAATTTTTTTTTTTTTTTTTTTTTTTTTTTTTAGCAAGTGAGGAGTTTCAGATCCAGAAACCTTAAGCACACATCTAATTCAGGTAAAACAAGTGTTAAGTTCTACTCTATTCCATCAAGTATTATTTCCAGTCCTTCTTACTATTTCCAATGGGGGTCTTTCCAGTTCCCTTTGCTAGTACAATATTTCATATATAGTGTATATGTGGAATAATTAATTATACTGATGTGAGGTATTACAACTTAAGATGATTCTTAAATGGTAAAAAAAATGGCATAGAATATTTTATATTACATTTACATGAAGGGAAACATTTAAGTAAGTGCAGAAAAATAAGAAAAATTAAATATTGTAGAAAGATTATTTGGGGTGGAGGAACAATTGGTGCAGATATCATTATAACACCATGCCCCTCCATTAAAAAGAAAGGGCATTTGTGATTAAACATACCACTTGGAGGCCTTAGAAAGTATTGGAAGAAAAAAAGGGGTAAAGAAAAATGTTTCATACAAGTAATAAAAATTTCAGTAACCCAGGAAAACCATCTTTTTAATATATGTGACCTTTTCCACCAAGGAAGATCACCATATAATATGCTAGGTACTCCCTGAAATGCCATTTTCCATCTGTCAAAAAAGCATTTGAGTACAGCAACAGCTGCATAGGGGGTTGATGAGACTTCTGGGGCACAATGGCTAGCAGAGTCTGTTCTAGTCCAGGCCCAGCTGCTAATGAGAAGTGACAAGCATGCTGGGCAATTGGAATTCCAATCCCAACAATCTGCTGACTTCAGGAGCTTCATTGTTCTTCACATCTTTTTTATCTTATACCCAAGCTGGGTAAAAATAAACTAAATTAAATTATTGTAGGTATTCATGGTAATAGTGGTGTTCTATAAGCTATATAATTCTTAATATCACAAAAGGAAGCTCTGATAATGCTCTGCTATAATTGCTAAACTTGAATGTTGAAAGATTGGCAGAAAGATGGTTCTGACTCCTCCAGGAGAAGCTTCACAAGAAAAAATGTCTTCATGGTTAAGACTACTGGGCACTGTTAAAATATTTAGTGTACAGAACAAACTCTTTGGGATTTGTTTTAAATTTTTTTAATATCTCCCTGTCTGTGTTTCACTTCATTCTTATCCATGGAACTATTAACTTTTATTATATAGCCTACATCATCACAGTAACAGGAATCATAGTTTCCTGAGAAGTTTGAGGCCAGCACGTTTTTGAAGGAAAAGCTATCTAAACTTAGATTGTTTAGTTTTCATTTTGTTTAGTTGTATAATAGTATTGATCATTTTAACAATATGAGCAGCCCTGCCAGTTTCCTTGAATAGCTCTAGTGAAAGTCCTTTTGATTGATTAAACCTGATTTATTTATTTAATCTGTGAGTCATTTTTTTTTTAGAAGTCACCTTCCATTGAAGATAAGTGCATATTTCCATTACTCTGGGAGACTGATATAAAAAGATATTGCTGCAATTTATGTCAGAGAGTGTCCTGCCTATGTTTTCCTCTAAGA
The DNA here is from genome assembly GCF_949987515.2 of Delphinus delphis. Taxonomy (NCBI): domain Eukaryota; kingdom Metazoa; phylum Chordata; class Mammalia; order Artiodactyla; family Delphinidae; genus Delphinus; species Delphinus delphis. The sequence continues at coordinate 57,861,922 of NC_082695.1, forward strand.
GTTTTACAGTGTCTGGCCTTACATTTAGGTCTTTAATCCATTTTGAGTTTATTTTTGTATATGGTGTTAGGGAGTGTTCTAATTTCATTCCTTTACATGTAGCTGTCCAGTTTTCCCAGCACCACTTACTGAAGATACTATCTTTTCTCCATTGTATATCCTTGCCTCCTTTATCAAAGGTGACCATATGGGCATAGATTTATCTCTGGGTTTTCTATCCTGTTCCATTGATCTATATTTCATTTTTGTGCCAGTACCATGCTGTTTTGATGACAGTAGCTATGTAGTATAGTCTGAAGTCAGAGAGCCTGATCCCTCCAGCTCCATTATTCTTTCTCAAGATTGCTTTTGTATTTGGGGTCTTTTGTGTCTCCATGCAAATTTTAAGATTTTTTGTTCTAGTTCTGTGAAACATGCAATTGGTAATTTGACAGGGATTGCACTGAATCTAGAGATTGCTTTGGGTAGTATCATTTTCACAATATTGATTCTTACAATCCAAGAACATGGTATATCTTTCCATCTGTTTGTGTCATCTTCAATTTCTTTCATCAGTGACATAATTTTTGGAGTACAGGTCTTTCAGAGTACAGGTCTTTCGGAGTACAGGTCATTAGGTAGGTTTATTCCTAAGTGTTTTATTCTTTTTGTTGCAATGGTAAATGAGATTGTTTCCTTAATTTATCTTCTGATCTTTCATTGTTAATATATACAAATGCAACAGATTTCTGTGTATTAATTTTGTAACCTGCAACTTTACCAGATTATTTAGCTCTAATAATTTTTTAACAGTTTTCTAATAATTAGAATAATAATAATTTTCTGGTAGCCTCTTTAAGGTTTTCTATGTATAGTATCATGTCATCTGCAAACAGTGACAGTTTTACTTCTTCTTTCCCAATTTGGATTCCTTTTATATTTTTTTTCTTCTCTGATTGGCATGGCTAGGACTTCCAAAACTATGTTGAATAAAATTGGTGAAAGTGGATATCCTCATCTTGTTCCTGATCTAAGAGTTTGTTTTGTTTTTTCAGCTTTTACCATTGAGTATAATGTTAACTGTAGGTTTGTCATATATAGCCTTTATTACGTTGAGGTATGTTCCCTCTATGCCCACTTTCTGGAGAGTTTTTATCATAAATGAGTGTTGAATTTTTTCAAAAGCTGTTTCTGCATCTATTGAAATGATTATATGGTTTTTGTTCTTCAGTTTGTTGATATGGTGTATCACACTGATTCATTTGTGGGTGTTGAAAAATCCTTGCATCCCTTGGATAAATACCTCTTGATCATGGTGTATGATCCTTTCAATGTATTGTTGGATTTGGATTGCTAGTATTTTGTTGAAGATTTTTACATCTATGTTCATCAGTTATATTGGTCTGTAATTTTCTTTTTTTATGGTACCTTTATCTGGTTTTGGTATCAGGGTGATGGTGGCCTCATGGATTGAGTTAGGGAGTTTTCCTTCCTCTACAATGTTTTGGAACAGTTTCAGAAGTATAAATGTTAACTCTTTTCTAAATGTTTGATAGAATTTACCTGTGAAGCAATCTGGTCCTAGATTTTGTTTGTTGTGAGATTTTAATCACAGTTTCAATTTCAGTGCTTGTGATTGGTCTGTTCATATTTTCTATTTCTTCCTGGTTCAGTCTTGGGAGAGTGTACTTTTCTAAGAATTTGTCCATTTCTTCCAAGTTGTCCAACTTATTGGCATGCAGTTGCTTGTAGCAGTCTCTTATGGTCCTTTGTATTTCTGTATTTCTGTGCTGTCAGTTGTAACTTCTACTTTTTCATTTCTGATTTTATTGATCCTGCGTCCTCTCCCTTTTTTTCTTCATGAGTCTTGCTAAAGATTTATCAATTTTGTTTATCTTTTCAAAAACCAGCTTTTAGTTTAATTGACCTTTGCTGTTGTTTCCTTCAACTCTATTTGATTTATTTCTGCTAGGATTTTTCTGATTTATTTCCTGGTACTAACTTTAAGTTTTGTTTGTTCTTCTTTCTCTAGTTGCTTTAGGTGAAATGTTAGGTTGTTTATTTTGGAAACTAATTAAACTCAAAAGCTTTTACACAGCAAAGGATACCATAAACAAAACGAAAAGGCAACCCACAGAATGGGAGAAAATACTTGCAAAGGATGTGACCGACAAGGGATTAATCTCCAAAATTTACAAACAGCTTATGGGGCTTAATATCATCAAAATAAACAACACAATCAAAACAATGGGAAGAACACCTAAATAGACATTTCTTCAAAGAAGACATACAGATGGCCAAGAGGCACATGAAAAGCTGCTCTACATCACTAATTATTAGAGAAATGCAAATCAAAACTACAATGAGGAATCCTGGGAAGATGGCGGAAGAGTAAGATGCGGAGATCACCTTCCTCCCCACAGATACACCAGAAATGCATCTACACGTGGAACAACTCCTACAGAACACCTACTGAACACTGACAGAAGACCTCAGACCTCCCAAAAAGCAAGAAACTCCCCACGTACCTGGGTAGGGCAAAAGAAAAAATAATAAACAGAGACAAAAGAATAGGGATGGGACTTGCACAAATGGGAGGGAGCTGTGAAGGACGAAAGGTTTCCACACACTAGGAAGCCCCTCTGCAGGCAGAGACTATGGGTGGTGGAGGGGGGAAGCTTCAGAGCTGCGGAGGAGAGCACAGCAACAGGGGTGCGGAGGGCAAAGCGGAGAGATTCCCGCACAGAGGATCGGTGCCGACTAGCACTCACCAGCCCGAGAGGCTTGTCTGCTCACCTGCCGGGGCGGGAGGGGCTGGGAGCTGAGGCTCAGGCTTCAGTCGGAGCACAGGGAGAGGACTGGGGTTGGCGGCATGAACACAGTCTGCAGGGGGTTAGTGCACCAAGGCTAGCCGGGAGGGAGTTCGGGGAAAAGTCTGGACCTGCTGAAGAGGCAAGAGACTTTTTCTTCCCTCTTTGCTTCCTGGTGCGCAAGGAGAGGGGATTAAGAGCGTTGCTTAAAGGAGCTCCAGAGATGGGCGTGAGCTGTGGCTAAAAGAGCGGACCCCAGAGACAGGCATCAGATGCTAAGGCTGCTGCTGCCGCCACCAAGAATCCTGTGTGTGTGCACAGGTCAATCTCCACACCTCCATTCCGGGGAGGCTGTGCAGCCCGCCACTGACAGGGTCCCGGGATCCAAGGACACATTTCCCAGAAGAATGCCCGGCATGCCTCAGACTGGTCCAGCATCCCGCCAGCCTCTGCCATCGCAGGCTCACTATGGATCCACACCCCTCCCTCTCCCAGGCTTGAGTGAGCCAGAGCGCCCGAGTCAGCTGCTCCTTTAACCCCGTCCTGTCTGAGGGAAGAACAGACAACCTCCGGGGACCTACACACAGAGGCACTGCCAAATCCAAAGCTGAGCTGTGGGATCTGTGTGAAGACGAGAAAGGGAAATCTCTGCCAGCAGCCTCAGGAGCAGCGGATTAAATCTCCACAATCAATTTGATATACACTGCACCGGTGGAATACCTGAATAGACAACGAATCATCCCAAATTGGGGAGGTGGACTTTGAGAGCAAGATTTATTATTTATTCCCCTTTTCCTCTTTTTGTGAGTGTGTATGTATATGCTTCTGTTTGAGATTTTGTCTGTATAGCCTTGCTTTCACCATTTTTCCTAGGGTTCTATCTGTCCATTGTTTTTTTTTTTACTTTAAAAATTTTTTTTTCATAATAATTATTTTAATAACTTTATTTTATTTTATTTTATTTTACCCTCTTTCTATTTTTATTTCTTTCTACTTTTTCTCCCTTTTATTCTTAGCCGTGTGGATGAAAGGCTCCTGGTGCTGCAGCAAGGAGTCAGTGCTGTGCCTCTGAGGAGAGAGAGACAATGTCAGGACACTGATCCACAAGGGACCTCCCAGCTCCATGTAATATCAAACAGTGAAAAGCTACCAAAGATCTCCATCTCAACACCAGAACCCAGCTTCACCCAATGACCAGCAAGGTACAGTGCTGGACACCCTATGCCAAACAACTAGCAAGACAGAAACACAATCCCACCCATTAGCAGAGAGGTTGCCTAAAATCATAATAAGTTCACAGAAACCACAAATCACACCACCAGATGTGGACCTGGTGAACAAAAGACAAGATCCAGCCTAATCCACCAGAACACAGGCACTAGTCCCCTCCACCAGGAAGCATACATAACCCAATGAACCAACTTTAGCTACTGGGGACAGAAACAAAAAACAATGTGAACTACGCATATGCAGCCTGCAAAAAGGAGACCCCAAACACAGTAAGATAAGCAAAATGAAAAGACTGAAAAACACACAGCAGATGAAGGAGCAAGACAAAAACCCACCAGACCTAACAAACGAAGAGGAAATAGGCAGTCTACCTGAAAAAGAATACAGAATAATGATAGAAAAGATGATCCCAAATCTTGGAAATAGAATAGAGAAAATGCAAGAAACATTTAACAAGGACCTAGAAGAACTAAAGATGAAACAAGCAATGATGAACAACACAATAAATGAAATTAAAAGTACTCTAGATGAGATCAATAGCAGAATAACTGAGGCAGAAGAACGGATAAGTGACCTGGAAGATAAAATAGTGGAAATAACTACGCAGAGCAGAATAAAGAAAAAAGAATGAAAAGAACTGGGGACAGTCTCAGAGACCTCTGGTACAATATTAAACACACCAACATTCAAATTATAGTATTTCCAGAAGAAGAAGAGAAAAAGAAAGGGATTGAGAAAATATTGAAGAAATTATAGATGAAAACTTCCCTAATATGGGAAAGGAAATAGTTAATCAAGCCCAGGAAACACAGAGAGTCCCATACAGGATAAACCCAAGGAGAAACACACCAAGACACATATTGATCAAACTGTCAAAAATTAAATACAAAGAAAACATATTAAAAGCAGCAAGAGAAAAACAACAAATAACACACAAGGTAATCCCCATAAGGTTAACAGCTGATCTTTCAACAGAAACTCTGCAAACCAGAATGGACTGGCAGGACATATTAAAGTGATGAAGGAGGAAAACCGACAACCAAGATAACTCTATCCAGCAAGGATCTCATTCAGATTTGATGGAGAAATTAAAAACTTACAGACAAGGAAAAGCTCAGAGAGTTCAGCACCACCAAACCAGCTTTATTACAAATGCTAAAGGGACTTCTCTAAACAAGAAACACAAGAGAAGTAAAAGATCTACAATAACGAACCCAAAACAATTAAGAAAATGGGAATAGGAACATACATATCGATAATCACCTAAAATGAAAATGGATTAAATGTTCCCACCAAAAGACACAGACTGGCTGAATGGATACAAAAACAAGACCCATAAATTTCTTGTCTACAAGAGACCCACTTCAGACCTAGAGACACATACAGACTGAAAGTAAGGGGATGGAAAAAGATATTCCATGCAAATGGAAAACAAAAGAAAGCTAGAGTAATAATTCTCATATCAGACAAAATAGACTTTAAAAAACAGACAGTTAGAAGAGACAAAGAAGGACACTACATAATGATCAAGGGATCGATCCAAGAAGAAGATATAATAATTGTAAATATTTATGCATCCAACATAGGAGCACCTCAATACGTAAAGCAAATACTAACAGCCATAAAAGCAGAAATCAACAGTAACACATTCATAGTAGGGGACTTTAACACCCCACTTTCACCAATGGACAGATCATGCAAAATGAAAATAAATAAGGAAACATAAGCTTTAAATTATACATTAAACAAGATTGACTTAATTGATAATTATAGGACGTTCCATCCAAAAACAACAGAATATACATTTTTCTCAGGTGCTCATGGAACATTCTCCAGGATAGATCATATCTTGAGTCACAAATCAAGCGTTGGTAAATTTAAGAAAATTGAAATTGTATCAAGTATCTTTTCCAACCACAATGCTACGAGGCTTGATATCAATTACAAGAAAAGATCTGTATAAAATATGAACACATGGAGGCTAAACAATACACTACTTAATAAATATGTGATCACAGAAGAAATCAAAGATGGAATCAAAAACTACCTAGAAACAATTTACAATGGAGACATGATGACCCAAAACCTATGAGATGCAATAAAAACGTTCTAAGAGGGAGGTTTATAGGAATACAATCCTACCTTAAGAAACAGGAAATATCTAGAATAAACAACCAAACCTTGCACCTAAAACAATTAGATGAAGAAGAACAAAAAAAACCCAAAGTTAGTAGAAGGAAAGAAATCATAAAGATCAGATCAGAAATAAATGAAAAAGAAATGAAGGAAATGATAGGAAAGATCAATAAAACTAAAATCTGGTTCTTTGAAAAGATAAACAAAATTGATCAACCATTAGCCAGACTCATCAAGAAAAAAAGGGAGAAAAAAAAAAAAAAAGAAAAAAAGGGAGAAGACTCAAATCAATAGAATTAGAAATAAAAGAGAAGTAACAACTGACACTGCAGAAATACAAAAGATCATGAGAGATTACTAAAAGCAATTCTATGCCAATAAAATGGACAATCTGGAAGAAATGGACAAATTCTTAGAAAGGCACAACCTGCCAAGACTGAATCAGGAAGAAATACAAAATATGAACAGACCAATCACAAGACTGAAATTGAAACTGTGATTAAAAGTCTTCCAACAAACAAAATCCCAGGATCAGATGGCTTCACAGGCAAATTCTATCAAACATTTAGAGAAGAGCTAACACCTATCCTTCTCAAACTCTTCCAAATTACAGCAGAGGGAGGAACAGTCCCAAACTCATTCTACAAGGTCACCATCACCCTGATACCAAAACTAGAAAAAGATGTCACAAAGAAAGAAAACTACAGGCCAACATCACTGGTTAACATAGATGCAAAAATCCTCAAACAAATACTAGCAAACAGAATCCAACAGCACATTAAAAGGATCATACACCGTTATCAAGTGGGGTTTATTCCAGGAATGCAAGAATTCTTCAATATATGCAAATCAATCAGCGTGGTACACCATATTAAAAAACTGAAGGAGAAAAACCATATGATCATCTCAATAGATGCAGAGAAAGCTTTTGACAAAATTCAACACCATTTATGATTAAAAAAACCCTGCAGAAAGTAGGCATAGACAGAACTTTCCTCAACATAATAAAGGACATATATGACAAACCCACAGCCAACATCGTCCTCAATGGTGAAAAATTGGAAGCATTTCCACTAAGGTCAGGAACAAGACAAGATTGCCCACTCTCACCACTCTTATTCAACATAGTTTTGCAAGTTTTAGCCACAACAATCAGAGAAGAAAAGGAAATAAAACGAATCCAAATCGTAAAAGAAGAAGTAAAGCTGTCTACTGTTTGCAGATGACATGATTCTATACATAGAGAATCCTAAAGATGCTACCAGAAAACTACTAGAGCTAATCAATGAATTTGGTAAAGTAGGAGCATACAAAATTAATGCACAGAAATCTGTGGCATTCCTATACACTAATGATGAAAAATCTGAAAGTGAAATCAAGAAAACACTTCCATTTACCATTGCAACAAAAAGAATAAAATATCTAGGAATAAACCTACCTAAGGAGACAAAAGACCTGTATGCAGAAAATTATAAGACACTGTTGCAAGAAATTAAAGATGATACAAATAGATGGAGAGATATATCATGTCTTGGATTGGAAGAATCAACATTGTAAAAATGACTCTACTAACCAAAGCAATCTATAGATTCAATGCAATCCCTATCAAACTACCAGTGGCATTTTTCACAGAAGTAGAACAAAAAATTTAACAATTTGTATGGAAACACAAAAGACCCCGTATAGCCAAAGCAATCTTGAGAATGTAAAACGGAGCTGGAGGAATCACACTACCTGACTTCAGACAATACTACAAACTACAGTAATCAAGATGGTATGGTACTGGCACAAAAACAGAAAGATAGATCAATGGAACAGGATAGAAAGCCCAGAGATAAACCCATGCACATATGGTCACCTTATCTTTGATAAAGGAGGCAGGAATGTAGAGTGGAGAAAGGACAGCCTCTACAATAAGTGGTGCTGGGAAAACTGGACAGGTACATGTAAAACTATGAGATTAGATCACTCCCTAACACCATACACAAAAATAAGCTCAAAATGGATTAAAGACCTAAAGGTAATGCCAGACACTATCAAACTCTTAGAGGAAAACATAGGCTGAACACTCTATGGCATCAATCACAGCAAGATCCTTTTTGACCCACCTCCTAGAGAAATGGAAATAAAAACAAAAATAAACAAATGGGACCTAATGAAACTTCAAAGCTTTTGCACAGCAAAGGAAACCATAAACAAGACAAAAAGACAGAATGGGAGAAGATATTTGCAAATGAAGCAACTGACAAAGGATTAATCTCTAAAATTTATAAGCAGCTCATGCAGCTCAATAACAAAAAAACAAACAACCCAATCCAAAAATGGGCAGAAGACCTAAATAGACATTTCTCCAAAGAAGATATACAGACTGCCAACAAACTCATGAAAGAATGCTCAACATCATTAATCATTAGAGAAATGCAAATCAAAACTACAATGAGATATCATCTCACACCAGTCAGAATAGCCATCATCAAAAAATCTAGAAACAATTAATGCTGGAGAGGGTGTGGAGAAAAGGGAACACTTTTGCACTGCTGGTGGGAATGTGAGTTGGTACAGCCACTATGGAGAACATATGGAGGTTCCTTAAAATACTAAAAATAGAACTACCATACGACCCAGCAATCCCTCTACTGGGCATATACCCTGAGAAAACCATAATTCAAAAAGAGTCATTTTCCAAAATGTTCATTGCATCTCTATTTACAATAGCCAGGACATGGAAGCAACCTAAGTGTCCATCAACAGATGAATGGATAAAGAAGATGTGGCACATATATACAATGGAATATTACTCAGCCATAAAAAGAAACAAAATTGAGATATTTGTAGTGAGATGGATGGACCTAAAGTGCGTCATACAGAGTGAAGTAAGTCAGAAAGAGAAAAGCAAATATGGTATGCTAACACATATATATGGAATATAAAAAAAAATAAAGAAAAAATGGTCATGAAGAACCTAGGGGCAGGATGGGAATAAAGACTCAGACCTACTAGAGAATGGACTTGAGGACACAGGGAAGGGGAAGGGTAAACTGGGACAAAGTGGGAGAGTGGCATGGACATATATCCACTACCAAATGTAAAACCGATAGCTAGTGGGAAGCAGTCGCATAGCACAGGGAAATCAGCTCGGTGCTTTGTGACCACCTAGAGCAGTGAGATTGGGAAGGTAGGAGGGAGGGAGATGCAAGAGGGAAGAGATATGGGGATATATGTATATGTAAAGCTGATTCACTTTGTTATAAAGCAGAAACTAGCACACCATTCTAAAGCAATTATACTCCAATAAAGATGTTAAAAAAAATGTTGCTATTGCAACAAACAAACAAAAACAAACAAAGAAACAAAAAGATAAGTTCATAAATGTCATCTCGAACTCCTGGCAAGCACTGGCAAGACTGTTCCACCCTCAGCTGCAGTCACTGATACATGGGAAACTCATTCTTGACAAATCAGATACTGGGCTTACAGAGTGTTCCAACTTAGTGTGCTCCCTCTGTCCTGCTCTTTTTCTCCAATTCTCCTCTTTTAGGTGAGTGAACAAGCCTGTGACCTAGCAGAGGTTCAATTAGAGAAGAGATGTTAGTTTCTTTTAGTAGGTCCCTCTATCTTTTAGGATCAATTATGTTGGCGCCTCCTTCCCTTGTCTTGGCAAGGAAGAGTGCAAGCATTCTTCTACACTTCTCTGTGGTAGGGAGAAGGAAAAGCACTCCACACTTTGGCGTCAAGAACACCAATACCTGCTACATTCCCATGCCAACTTCCCAACCCCTGAGATTTTCCTGCATAGACTAGGAAGGGAGTGGGGATTGGGGAAAGGTGAGGGTAGGTGTCAAGAAAACTTTTTTTGTTGCTGGACTCATTATATCTTACAACATATAACTTCTCTATACAAATCTTTCCATTTTGCTTTTTCCTTCCTCTAGTAAGTCTTCCAGTTTTCTTCTCCTCTACCTCTTCCAGACCTACTCAAAGTCTTCACAGACCGTCCAGTGTATGGTGATCTCAGTGGCCTCTGTTTTGCTCTGCAACTTATCATCCATAAGGGAAGTTTATGAACCTTACAATTTCATTGTTTTACCTCACCAATCAAACTGCAATGTAGCTGAACAGAAACCATATTGTATCCACTGTAATCCTCATTGTGCTTAGCCTCAATCTTTGCAGGTGGCAGATGCTTATTAAATATTTAATCTTGATGATGGTGATAATAGCATCCCATAAATGTTCTGGTAACCACAGAGTTCATGAAACTTGCAATTCTAGAAGCCAGGATATTACTTCTAAATTTATTTGTGCCATAGCTTGGCTTTCAGCATGACACTTGACAAAATTTTGCTGCAGTAGATAAGAGTATAAATTCTGGAATCAAATTACCAAGATCCAAATTCTGGCTTATACCAATTCTTAGTCACAGGCTCTTAGGGATTTTTTAGCTTTTCTATTCTTCCATTTTCTTATCTTTAAAATCCTACTTCATAGAATTGTTAATAGTATTCAGTGAGCTATTACATGAAAAACACTCAGAATAGTTTTTTTTTCAATGTCTGAAAAGAAGATAAGAGGAAATATTTAAGATTTCAACTCTTTAAGATCATATTTTGGTCCTGCTTAGATTTTTTTCTACTTCTCACCATGACCTACAAACCCTACATAATGTGACCTTTGTCCACTTCCCCAAACCCAATCACACCACTCTCTCCTCACTCATTATACTCAATCATATACTCCCACACATGCCCAGTTTAATCTTTTTGCCTTCAAGTATTTGCACATGTTATTTCCTCTGCCTGGAATGTGCTGCCCCAGTACTTTTCTTGGTTGTTTTCTTCTCATCTTTCATGTCCCGGCTAAATATCACCTCCACTGAGACATGTTGCCTAACTATTCTCTGGAAAATATTCTGTGCATTGCCAATAATTCTATTCCATTATCCTGCCTTATATCTTTTGGGGTATTTAATTACTCTCTGAATTCATATTACTAATTTGTTTATGTGTTTATTTTCTGTCTTTCTCCAGTACAGTGTAACCTTTCTTATTTCAGGAATTTTGTGAGCGTTGTTCACTTCAGTACCTGGTCACCAGCATAGTGACTTGGTTTTAGTAGGTACTCAATATTTGTAGAGTGACTCTACTGGAAACTTGGCCATGGGAATGCAATAGAGGAGGAAGTTGTCAGAGCAATAGACAAATAAAAAGGACATTTCTAATCACTGTGATCAGTGCCACGGTAGTGGCTAGCACAGGGCATTGTGATAGCATTTATAAGTAGTACCCAACCCCTTATCTGTGGTTCTTGGCTTCCTGAGAGAGGGTGCCTTCATATGAGATCTGAATGACAGTAAGAATTACCTAGGTTAGTGAGAGAAAGTTGGGTGTTTTGGGAACAGGAGTCTCAGATAGAAGGACTAACAAAGGCCTAAGGCAGAAGTGATAATGACACTTTTGTGGGATCATGGGTAGTTAATGTGGTTTAAATCATAGTATGAGGAAGGAAGGAGTGTATGAAGAGCACAATCAGAAAAAAAATAATGAGCTTAAATGTCCAATTTACTTAACTTCATATAAAGTAAAATATGTTTGGAATCTACCAATTGAGTAATAATAATAATAATAAAGCTAATTTCTTGAGTGCCTACTATGTGTAAGGAATTGTAAATAAAAGGTTTCCTCCCTCCTGCTACTCTGGAGAGATATTAGTTGAATGGGGAGAAAAGCAGGACATAATAAATTAAATGGAAGCTAGTCCTTTTAAGGCACACGGTGGTAATGGCTCTAGGGTAAACAGTTTAGACTGCTTTGTACAAGAGACAGTTGAAGTCTCCAAGGCCTTGTGCTTTTCATCCAAGAGGCTCTGGTATACTGGGGGAAAATGTTGCCATGGCAGCCAGTAGTTGCTATGAAGGGAAAAAAAAGAGAAGGTTAATGCTAAACATCTTGCTAACAGAAATATTTGGCTGCTTCTTTGAATCTTTCCCCTAAGGACTTTATTTGTAAAATACCTTGCTAAAATTATAAATCAACAAACTTAAGCAGCGTATGAAATATACATGCAGGAATATGTATATATGTATGAGTATACAAATGTGTGCATGTTTAAGGATATCATCATATATTTGCACTAATAAATAAATGTGTATATTTGATGTATATTAAATGAATGGTTCTCCCTAACCATAAGGGAATTAATCATTGTAAAAAGTTAAAATTTCCAAGTGGCCAAAAATTTTACTTTTAATCACCAAAAAACATTTCACTGGTTAATTTATTACATTAATAAATTTATATTAGGTAAAAATAGAAGAAACATATATTATACTTATAATGTATATAGCAATTACAAAGTTATTACTTATCTATTAATTATATATGATTAAGTTATTACTATATAACTATAAAATGAGAAGAATGCACAATTTCAAAACAAGACACATCATAGATTTATGTGCTGATTTCTCTTCATCACTACTGATTTGCATATCAATATTCACAATCTGAATTCTGCCCTCTTTTCCACCCATTCTCTTAAAATAGTTTTCAAAGATATAAATGTCTGTCAAAGGTTCTTATATTTAGTCAAAAGGGAATTTGAATTTTAGAGCTGCAATTGTCTTTAGGCATTATACACTCCAAGTTCCTTCTTATGTAAACTAAATTATCTGAAACAGATTGAGAATACTTAAATTTCCAAGACACTATATTTCTTCAATACTGGAGTTTGCACTAAAACCCAGGGCTCTCTCTTTACCTCCATATCTGCCTCTCCGTCTAGAACACAAAGACTCGGGCTGAAAAACTGGTTCAGGGGACAAGTAGAGCACACTGGAAATAAATGTTCAGAGAAGGGACTTCCTGAGGCAATCAGGTTTGCGCGGAGGTGGGGAAGGAATCTGGACATCTGGATCTTGGTTTTTAACTTTATTAAATTCAAATTTATATTTTCAAAATTTACAGTCTTTAATTTTCTTTTATAATAGAATGTATACCTGTAAGTTTTCATCCCTTTAGATTTAGCAGATATTATATGTAGATTCAAGTGGCTACAAAGATGACAGCTTTTAACTGTTACAGCAAACTGCTCTGTGACCTTAGAAATTCCACCCATTTGTTCCTTCCCAATCCCAGCTGCCCAATCCTTTCTCAGGTGGACAAAATGATCTGCCTCTCAATGCTGAGCACACAGCATGCCAGCACAAGGAAGGTAACCTTAACAAGTCTGTTAAGAAGCAGCAGCCTGAGACTACATCTCCAAGCTAGTGACACCTGTTTCCAGATTCTGGTCATGTCAGAGCACATGGCAAACAACACTATCACTGCACTGACTTGTCAGCTCACTGACATTATCTGTGCTCCATTCTCTGCAGAAGCAGCTGAGAACATAGTCTGCATTAGTCAAAACAGCAGGTCTTACTAAGACACAAAAGAGAAAAGTATCCTATTTAAGAGGACAGTTTCTGAAATAAAATGTCCTGAATTCTAATCCTATCTCTGCTACTTACTAGTTGAGTGAACTTAACTGAGTTATTTAGCCTCTCTAATACTATATCCTCAACTTAAAGTGGGTTAATGAGATATAAATAAGATAAACAGAACACCTCATGCTTATTACGTATTAAGTGTACTATATTTGGACTTTTTTGTTTGTGTAGTCACTTGGTAAATACAACTGGCCTATCTCCACTCAGAAATCATGCAGTCTTGGTAAGTAACATGTTTGATTCTCATCTTTATTATGACCACCAGAAAGTGGCGTAAGGGGCTTTCTGTGATCAGAATTATTCTGATACAATTGAGTCCTTTATCACATCTATTCTCAGCATGATTGAATCCTCCTTTGGGTTTATTTTATTGAGTATGTCAGAAAAGCTTTTTGCTAAAATCACGTTTTTGTTTGTTTGTTTTTTTTAAAGTAACCATGGTTATGCTGAATGGAGATGCTCTTTTTCTTCAGTCTGTCAAAAGCCATGGATACTGCTTCAGTTCAACTATTGCAGTTTTTCCCTCATCTTTCTTCTGCATAACCTTTTAAATATTTCTTGTTTTCCTCCATTATCTTATTTTATTCCTTTACCTTTCCTTCTCATCTGTCTTGTCCTTTACCAGCCAACATTCTTCTAATCCCTTAGGATTTTCAAAAATAATTCCCAGACTCTTCTTTATGAAGTATTTGTTGATTGCCAAGACTGGGTATAATTACTCTCTCTTAAAATTCCTAAGCATTTGGTTTTCATCATTCAGTCTTTTATTACAATTAATACTTTTCTTGCTCTTTACCAAGGCTAAATTTCAAGAGCACACAAAGTGCTTTCACCTCTGTGTCTCTTTAACATACAGTAATGATCAAATTGACTTGAAAACCTGACCCCTATAATTTCCTAAAGCTATCTGACAACTAACTAACTGATTAACTGACTAACTGTTTATAAACTCCTTCCCTCCTCTCAATAAACAGAATATTTGCCTTAGGGTTTCAGTTTTTCCTAGTTTATTTACTTCCCATAACATGTGGCTATCATAACAACATAAATATGCTCTTGAGATCAGATCCTGGTCTTTCACAGTGGTATCTAATTGAGCAAATTCTCAATTTCCATAACCAATTGTGATTTGTCTAAATGCAAGCAAGCCATTCGGAGTAGACAGTTAAACCATAAAATCATGAATCATAGATATTAGAGACTTTAGTGTTGTAAAGGATATCAGACACCATTGCTTCTAAAACAATGAAATGTGAGCATACAAACTTTTTTATGGACACTTCCAGTGATGATTTTATTCACATATAAGAGAATTCCAGGCCATAATGTATAGCTCTCACTGGGTGAAAGTCAGTCATATTAAGAAGAACATATTTTCCCTAGATTTTCTATCTATTGTCCTAATGTTGGTCTTATAAAGACATTCAGAACAATACCCTCTTTTCTTTTCATATGACAACTCTTAATGTTGGAAAATATAGCCATTCATGGCTTTACCAATGATTGTATTTAGAAGACGGTGTTTCACCCTGTAGAATGTTAAACTGAAGAAAGAAAATTACTCAGGGAGAAGAAAAATAAATATATGGCTCCGTTTTGCTTTGCTCTTATAAAGTGTGAACAAAAAAGTATAGCTCAAGAACATAGTTAATAGGAGCAGCAATAATAAAACTTGGTTTTAAGATCATTAATTTTCTAACCACAGAGGATGCATAATGGCTTGACCACACCAAACAATAAAGGTTTTTTTAAACTATGATTATTACTCCCTCTGCTAAAATAAAAGTAGATAGTTGGGTCACTGCATTTTAATTTCTTTGTTAAATAAACAAGCAAAAATATAGGAGGCTGAAATATGCCCTTCACTATGTCATCATTAGCAGTGTCTGTTTCCTAGAAAATAGCTTCCTTCAATGACTTACTCCCCCAAATACATTTTCTCTAATATATAGTCTCTTATGAACATTTGTAATGATTTTGTTCATCTGAAATGAACCAACACATTGTATTTATATATAGTACATCCTCAATACATGCTTACTAAACTAGAAGAGTTCACGTGAACATCAGCATGGTGAGTCCCATAACATTTCTGATTTTTTTGTGTGTTTAAGGTGGGTAACTTAAATTGTCAGAGAAAGAAGAGGGGATCTGGATCAAATGAATAATGCTCCAGGGGAGAAGAAATCAGTGGAACTTACATATGAGTTTCATTTTAAAGGAGGTGAGCTAAGTTCATGTTCTGCAAAGCAACATAATGACCACACTGATTTGGATACCAGTGTTCTTATCTATAAAATCAAGACAGAGAACTAGATGATATTTAAGGATACTTTTATTTAATTTAATTTTTTTAATTGGAGTGTAGCTGTTTTACAATGTTGTGTTAGTTTCTACTGTACAGAGAAGGCTACTTCTACCCCAAGTTTTCAATGATTTCACAAACTCATTGATATTTTTGCCTTTCTCTCTTCATGCTTGCCCACCCTCTCTTTTTGTATGAATCTTTTTTATGTCCTATTTTCAGGAGTATTACCAAAGTCCACCCAGTTGCTAACCACGCCCCACCCGCTGTACTCTACACCCCAGACATTTAAAATTACTTGCACTCTCCCAAATGTATAATTTCCTCTGCCTAGATATGTTCTCCAGGAATGCAACACACCCCTTAAAGATTTTACCTCCAATGTTTTTTTTTTTCTTTCTTTTGCAGAAAAGAGTAATTTTTTTTTTGGGGGGGGAGGGGTATAATTGCTTTATAATGTTGTGTTAGTTTATGCTGTACAATGAAATGAACAAGCTATATGTACACATATAAACCCTCTCTCTTGGACCTCCTTCCCAACCCCCATCCCACCCATCTAGGTCATCACAGAGCACTGAGCTGAGCTCCCTGTGCTGAATGGATAAAGAAGATGTGGTACATATATACAATGGGATACTAATGGAATACTACTCATCCATAAAAAGGAACAAAATTGGGTCATTTGTAGAGATGTGGTTGGACCTAGAGTCCATTATGCAGAGTGAAGTAAGTCAGAAAATTGGTACAGATGAACCTCCAATGTCTTTGAAGTGTTATCTTTACCCCTCACCCCATACATCTTCCTAGGTATCTTATAGGCCATATGCCTTTTATTCCTCATAAACAGGTCTACTTGAGGGTAGAAACTGCCATGTTTATTTCATATTCTCAGAATTTAACTATAGCAGAGATCTGATAAATATTGGTTGAATGAATTAGATTCACAAAATAAAGTCCCAGCATCACGACGTCACTAATGTTATCTTCTAATCTGCAGACTTGTATAAGATTGCTATGGGAAATTTTTCTGCTAACTTTATTTCACTAAGTATGTTCTATCTCTGATGAAGTTGTGAAGTATTAGCACAAATAATTAAAACAAAATCTCACTTACCAAACTAATTTGTGATGCAACCTTATTTAGTTTATAGTGTTTATTTGCCAGCTGATCTGAGAAATTTGAGAGTCCATTTATCTAGCGACCTTGAAAAGTATTATTGCCTTAATATTTAGGGGCTCTCAGTCTACACTTCATCAGTAAGCTTCCCTGAGTTTATATTTTCTTTTCAGTGGGGACTTGGAATATCCATTAACTTTGCCATTTAGTGTCTGGATCTGATGTTAGGAATGCATAATGAATGCATTTGCAAATTAGCAGGGTGGATATTTTGCAATTATGAAAGCAATTAATATTTTGTTTTTGTCAGAAGAAAAATCTTACAAGATTCAGCCATTCAATAACATGAGAAGAATAATGTAAATGACCCAGTTCATGGACAATTTGAACCATATTGAAATACCTGCCATATTTAAGACAACTGGCTCTCTGCTAAGGTCAGCCCTCACATACCAGAGGACAAAAACAAAACCCAAGGCCCAGGGAGAGCTGGGAGTGTGTATCAACATTAGTGGTCTCCAGCTGGCTTAAGGGGAGACTATTCTTTTATGTATGTGTATGCATACATTTAATGTTTATTTGTATTTTTATTAGTTATACAGTCATATTATATATACGTACATATTTTGTATATGATATAGTGTATATAGTGTGTGTGTGGGGGTACGTATATCTGCTTGAGGGTACAAAAAAGAGTGATTATTCCATATCCTTGTGTCCTTGACTTATTCTTACAGGAGATTTCTGCTCCTTACCTTTGCTCCTCTAGTTGACTTTGTACATTTACCTTCCTAAATGAGTTTGTCAGAATGATACTGGAATTAACCCAAGATAGATTTTAGTATGGAGTAACTCCATACCATTAGTGAAATCATCTAAATTAGGATGGCAGACCCAAGTGCAGGTCTCAAGGCAGCCTATCAATAAATTGCCCTCTGGATACCTGAGCCTGCCAACCACCAGTCATTAGAAGTTCAAGGTTTCCATGGATACCTTGTCCTTGAAACAGGTGAAATTATAACTCTTCAGAAGCTCTTTTCACAAACAAAAGGGTTTGGAATTAGATAGACATTAGTCCAGTTAGTTACCAGAGGGAAACAGGTTTCTATGAGT
This sequence comes from Delphinus delphis, assembly GCF_949987515.2. NCBI lineage: Eukaryota > Metazoa > Chordata > Mammalia > Artiodactyla > Delphinidae > Delphinus > Delphinus delphis. The sequence goes on from NC_082695.1 coordinate 57,880,098, forward strand.
GGCTTCCAAAGCCCACTTTAATTAAAGGACAAAAAGGCATGAGAAAGTGAAATTGTGGAAAGCAGTAGAGTAAAATTTTAACTCAGATCTGATTTTATTGCTCCGTAGGCATTTCAGTGATAAGACATGTATTATTTTTGCCTTCCCAGAAGGCCTTCTTCCTTTTTTGGAAATAATAACCCAATCTCTTGGGAGAGTTACCCTTCTCTATTTTGCAACCTAATAGTTTTGATGGAATTGACTGCAAGGATAAACAAAGAATATGTATTTTGGACTCCAAGGATAAACAAATAATCCAGGCCTGGCTACTCAGAGATCTGCATCTCTCTATCCAAATTTTTGGTTGTGAAATTAGATATGACCTAGACAAAGACCATGAGACCCCCTTCCTTGGAATTTTTCTAGCAGTATTTGGAAATAGTCACGTTGCTTGATAGCAGTAGCTAAATTTGTGAATGTAAGTGCCTATCTAAAGAAAAAAGGAAAGATAAGAAAAACAAAGAGAGAAATTCTGATGATATTATTAGCAGCTTTGAATCTAGTTATGCCTAAAGCCAACTGAATTGGGTTTCCCAGTTATAGGAACTAATAAATTATTTTTTTTTTACAGTTGTGTTGTTGTTTAAACTAGTATATGTGGAGGTCTGTAAGAACTGAATGGGTTCTGACTAATACAGCTGTCAAGTTTTTATTTCAGCAAATATTATACAGTGATGATGTAAAGCATTACTGAGACTCCCTTCTGGTCCCTTGGGGTTAGCAATGACTACAGGAATTACTATAGAAAGTTAGAAACAGAAGATAAATGTCAAATGGCAGGGTTCAATAGGAGCCTGATTCCCTGGTGCTAGATATTTATATTTTGCATCAAGTTTCAAGGACTAACTGGGAATTATTTGCCTCCAGAAATCTTTTAAAAGAGGCTAAAGAGAAAAAATTATGTTTTCTTGCCACATCAGAAGTTGGTGAACAGGACACTATCTATTCCTTCCCCTCCCTATCTCATGTGATTTAGAGGGCCACTTTATCTAGGATTACTTGTAAAATATGATTGTGTCTGTAAGAATGGGATCCTGTTTCCTAGCTGGAGACTGGATGTTTTCTGAACTGTAGGCTATGCTGCTCTAGTCATTATGGGGAATGAACCTTAGGGAAATGGTAGAGTGACATAGTACATTTGGAAAAATCCGATATTGATTTCCAAGGTAGTCAAGATAAAATCTAGATCCAAGGCATTCATGGCTAAAATTCCTAGGCTTTCTTGTGGCCTATGCCTGATTTGGGAAGAAATTGCAGATTCTGGTTGGCTACTCAGACTGCCCCAGGGAGCCAAGTATTGGTCTCTGGAAGAACTGCAAAGACCCTGGATGGGAAAGGGAAAGAAGTGTAACTGGTATATCCAATGGTAGAATTCTTTCAGGCAACTTGGGCATTAAAAGACAAGCACAGATATTTCCGGTCACAGTCAATGCAAAGATTAGCCTACAGGGTGGTCGTTAGTGTCCATAGCCAGCAGAGAAGTCACAATGATCCCCAAACAGGGCTTTTAATCCAAATAAAAACAGTTATTAATCCCTTCTCCATAAGTACCTCCCTTACTACCTACATATATTTATGCAACTTCTATAGAGAGAGAAGTTTGATGGAACAGAAAGAGAGAGAGAGTGAGAGAAATATGAATGAGCATTCCTTTTCTTTGGCACAAGTCTCATTCTAGATGTGAAACATAACTCCAAGCTCTTGAAGATAACACTATGAACTGTGACAAACAAGATCACTTAGACTGTGTTAAATATTTACCTGAAGGATAGCCTTAAACAAAACTGACTAAAAAGCCAAAGGACAGAAATGATATTTTTTGAAAGGGAAGGAGATATTGTTAATTGACAATATTAAATTTCCTCCTTCCCATGTCAGTTTACAATGGGTGGAGACTTAAAAAATAAATAAATAAATTTCAGTTATGTCTCTGAGTTAAGACTTCTCAAAACAGTCTCCCATCCAAGTGCAGACACTAAAAGAAGGAGGGAAGGAAAACAGGAAGGAAGGGAAAGAAAAAGGAAAAGAAAAAGACTCAACCTGTGATTATCATCAGTTCATTTTTTAAAAAGTTAATTTTCAAAGCAAAACATCAAATGTACAATTCACAACAAAAACACAACAAAAAGCAACTTGATTAAAATATAGGCAAAAGACTTGAATAGATATGCTCAATAAGCACTTGGAAAAATACTGAACATTGCTAATCATTAGGAAAATGTAAATGAACCACAATGAGATACCACCTCACACCCACTAGGATGGTTACTATCAAAAACGGAGATGAAAAAGAAAATAAGCTTGATGAGGATGTGGGAAAATTGGAATCCTTGTGCATTGCTGGTAGGAATTTCCAAAGTGGAACAGCCTCTATGGAAATATAACAGTTCCTCAAAAAGTTAAAAATTCAATTACCATATTATCTAGCAATTCCACTTCTGGGTATATAGTCAAAATTGAAAGCAGGACATTGAAAAGATATTTGTATACCCATGTTGATAGCATTATTCATAATAACTAAAAGATGGAAGTAACCCAAATGTTCAGTGATGGATGGATGGATAAGCAAGATGTGGTATATATACACAATGGAATATTATTCAGCCTTAAAAAGGAAGAAAATTCTGACACATGCTATAACATGGATGAATCTTAAGTTCATTATGTTAAATGAAATAGGCCAGGCACAAAATGATAATTACTGTATGCTTCCACTTATATGAGGGACACATAGTAGTCAAATTCATAGAGGCAGAAAGTGAATGATAATTTCCAGGGACTGGGTGAAGAGAAAAATGTGAATTTGTTGTTTAATGAGTATAGAGTGTTAGGTTTGCAAGTTGAAACGACTTCTGGAGATTGGTTGAAAACAATGTAGATGTACTTAACACTACTGAACTGTACACTTTAAAATGGTTAAGATGGTAAATTTTATGCTATGTGTATTTTCCCACAATTCTTAAAAATATTTTTAAAAAGATCCTAACCTATTTTACTGAATCAAAGGATTAATTAAAGGCTTATTTTATTGTTTATTCTTCAAAAAATGTAAAACAAAATTACTAGTATCTCCAAACCCAGGATTATTTTGTAGTCTTATCTTTTATTAAAAAAAATATATTCATAATATTTATCACTATTCTCCTGTTAAATTCTATCCCCCATTGGATTATGGAAAATATGATTCTCTTTCTATCTCTTTTGCTGGTCCTTGCTCTTCTACCCATACACTAAGGCTAGATATTTCAGAGAGATTCGGACTCAGCCTCTTACCAATAGTAGTACTGTCCTTAGACTTGAGTGATGAGGGCCTTTGTCCAGGGGGTCTTGGCACTTAAGAGCCATTTCTCTGGCACTCCTCTGGTGATACCCATCCACACAGGGTAAAGAGGTCAAGAGTAGATACTAAACTGGATTCCATACCTTGCTAGAACTTTATATCTGGGACTTCAGAATTACCTGCTTAAGAGGTCTTAAAACTACTTCTTTGGCCACATCCCTAGATCCAACCTCCCAATGGAAGTCTCCCCTTTATCAGTAAGCATATCTCTACATAAGAAGGTGGTCAGATGGTGACTCTCTGTGAGGGATGGAGTGTGTGAGGAGCAGATGTGATAGAATTCAGATATGTAGACTGAAGTGCTCTTGAAATGAAGGAAAAATCAAAGGTAAAAAGAAAAGAGAGAGGTTGACCTTGAAACCCCTAGAGGCCTTCATTTTTACTCTTGACTTGGACAGGTCAAGATTTTTAGAGGAAGGTCTTCCTATACACATTTTCTAAACACATTTATTCGCTTTCATACTTTAAAATTCTACCTGCATCAAAACATCTATCACATCTGTTACCTACAGCCATACTCTCTGCTAAAATCCAGATCTAAATTTCTCATTACTCCCTGAATATATCTACCTGAATTTCCCCAGTCTCAAATATAATGTCTAAAAATCAATTCAGCACCACCATTTTCCATGAATGCATATTGTTTCCCATTCCCTTGTGCTCTTTTATCTTATTAATATCAAACTAACTTCCTAGTGGTGCTTTGTAGATCCTTATATCTCCTTCCCACCAACACCAAAAAATCAATCATTAATAATGTCCCATTCCATCCCAGTAATCCTAAATGCAAGGTTTAAGAATGACTGTGGGGGCAGAGTCAAGATGGTGGAGTAGGAGGATGTGGAGTTCACATCTCCTCACAACTAGGACACCTACCAGACACTGGTGGGGAACCTCAACACCCGAGGGGTCAGGAGAAACCCCTGAGTGACCTGGTAGGACATAGGAGGGAAGGAAGAGGGAAGAGAATTGGAGGCTTGATGAGACTGGCACCTCTGAGGGACAGCTGGGGGAGGGGAAGACTTCCCACACCTGGAGAGGTCTACTCACTTCAAGGGGATCAATGGGGACAGGGAGAGACCCTCTCAGTTTCAGAGGATCAGAGAGGAATGTAGCTAGCATTTTCCTTACCCACTCAGGCCCCAGGGAGCCTTCTAGGGTCCTGGGTCTGGTCCTCCACCCTCCCAGCCCTCTTCCAGCTGCATGGTCCTGGGTGCATGGGAAGGGGGGAGAAAAGGTAGAGATGAATGGGGAGAGACCATCAGGGATCGGAGGATCAGAGGGAGAATGTGGCTAGCATTTCCCCCACTCACTTGGGCCCTGGGTAGCCTGCTGAAATCTTGGGCTGGATCCTCTACACTCCTAGGCCAGAGGCACTCCAGGGCCACCTCTGGTCATGCTGAGCCTAAGCCCCACCCTGCACTTCCCCAGGGCTTTTTCTGGTGCTGAGCATAGGCCCCATTCCTACTTAAACCCCACCATCGCCTAAGCCCTGTCCCCTGCCTAATCTCCATCCACCCACATCCAAGGCTTTTTTTTTTCTTTTCTTTTCTTTTTTTTTTTTTTTTTTTTTTGCTATTGTGGTTCTATTTTACCTTCCAGTTGTTGTTTCATTTATATTTTATTTTATTTTTTATTCCTTGTTATTGCTCTGCTCCTTTTTCTTTCTTTTCTGTGCCACATGGCTTGCAGGATCTTGGTTCATGGACCAGGTGTTGGGTCTGAGCTCCTGTGGTGGGAGCACCAAAGCTGAGCCACTGGACTAACAGAGAGCCTCAGACTCCAGGGAATATTAATCAGAGTGAGGTCTCCTGGAGGTCCTCATCTCTGCACCAAGACCCAGCTTTACCCAGCTGCCTGTAAACTCCAGTGCTGGATGCCTCAGGCCAAACAACCAGTGAGAAAGGAACACAATCCAACCCATCCAAAAAAAAATGAGACAACAAAAAATATGTTACAGATGAGGACAAGGTAAAAAAAACTACAATAAATGAAGAGGAAATAGGCAACTTACCTGAAAAAGAATTCAGAATAATGATAGTAAAGATGATCCAAAATCTTGGAAATAGAATGGAGGCACAGATCAAATGTTTAACAAAGACCTAGAAGAACAAAAGAACAAACAAACAGAGATGAACAAAACAATAACTGAAATGAAAAATACACTAGAAGGAATCATAGCAGAATGACTGAGGCAGAAGAAAAAATAAGTGAGCTGGAAGATAGAAAGGTGGAAGTAACTGCCAAAGAGCAGAATAAAGAAAAGAATTGAAGACAGTCTCAGACGTCTCTGGGACAACACTAAAAGCACCAACATTCGAATTATAGGGGTCCCAGAAGAAGAAGAGAAAAAGAAAGGGTCTGAGAAAATATTCAAAGAGAACATAGTTGAAAAGTTTCCTAACAAGGGAAAGGAAATAGCTACCCAAGTCCAGGAAGCACCGAGAGTCATATATAGGATAAACCCTAGGGGAAACATACCAAGACACATATTAATCAAACTAACAAAAAACAAATTCAAAGAAAAATTATTAAAAGCAGAAAGGGAAAAGCAACAAATAACATACACAGGAATCCCATAAAGTTATCAGCTGATTTTCAACAGAAACTCTGGAGGCCAGAAGGGAGTGGCAGGACATATTAACAGTGATGAAAGGGAAAAAAACTATGAATGAGATTACTCTACCCAGCAAGATCTCATTCAGGTTCAATGAAGAAATCAAAAGCTTTACAGACAAGCAAAATCTAAGAGAATTCAGCATCACGAAACAAACATCTCTAGGCAGGAATCACAAGACAAAATAAACCCCAAACAATTTAACAAACAGTAATAGGAACATACATGTTGATAATGACCTTAAATGTAAATGGAGTAAAATCTCAAACCAAAAGGCACAGACTGGCTGATTGGACACAAAAACAAGACCCATATATATGCTGTCTACAAGACAGCCACTTCAGACCTAGGGATACATACAGACTTTAAGTGAGGGGTTGGAAAAAGATATTCCATGAAAATGGAAATCAGGAGAAAGCTGATATGATACTAATATCAGATAAAGTAGACTTTAAAGATAGCTACAAGAGATAAGGAAAGACACTACATAATGATCAAGGGATCAATCCAAGAAGAAGATATAATGATTGTAATTACTTTTGCACCCAACATATGAGCACCTCAATACATAAGGCAAATGCTAACAGTCATAAAAGGAGAAATCAACAGTAACATAATAATAGTGGGGAACTTTAACACCCCACTTACAAAAATGGATAGATTATCCAGACAGAAAATATACAAAGCTTGTGTCTAATAATCCAGACACAAGCTTTAAATAACACTATAGACCAGATAGATTTAACTGATATTTAAAGGACATTCCACCCAAAAGTGACACAATACACTTTCTTCTCAAGTACATAATGGAACATTCTCCAGGATAGATCACATCTTGTGTCACAAATCAAGCCTCAGAAAAATTAAGAAAACTGACATCATATGAAGCATCTTCTCTGACTAAAATGCTCTGAAATTAGAAATCAATTACAAGAAGAAAAAAAAAGTAAAAACACAAACACATGGAGGCTACACAGTGTGCTGTTAAATAACCAAGAGATCACTGAAGAATCAAAGAGGAAATTTTAAAAATACATAGAAAAACCTGACAGTGAAAACATGATGCACCAAAACCTATGGGATGCAGTAAAAGCAGTTCTAAGAGGGAAGTTTATAGGAATGCAATCTCACTTCAAGACACAAGAAAAATCTAAATAAACAATCTAAGCTTACATCTAAAGCAACTAGAGAAAGAAGAACAAAAAAAACACAAAGTCAGTAGAAGGAAAAAAAAGATAAAGATTTGAGCAGAAATAAATGAAATGGAAACAAAGAACACAATAGCAAAGACAAATAAAATGAAAAGTTGGTGTTTTGAGAAGATAAAAAAAATTGATAAACTTTTACCCAGACTAATCAAGGAAAAAAGCAAGAGGAATCAAATCAATAAAATTAGAAATGAAAAAGGAGAAATTAAAACTGACATCACAGAAATACAAAGGATCATAAGAGAATACTACAAGCAACTATATGCCAATAAAATGGACAACCTGGAAGAAATAGACCAATTCTTAGAAAAGTACAATTTTCCAAGACAGAACCAGGAAATATAAACAGACAAATCTCATGTAATGAAATTGAAACTGGTATAAAAATCTTGCAACAAACAAAAGTCCAGAACTTACTGTCTTCACAAGCAAATTCTGTCAATCATTTGGAGAACAGTTAATACCTATCCTTTAACTCTTCCAAAAAATTACAGAGGAAAGAACACTCCCAAACTCATTCTACAAGCCCACCATCACCCTCATACCAAAACCAGACAAAGATATGACAAAAAAAGAAAATTACAGACTAATATCACTGATAAACATAGATGCAACAATCCTCAACAAAATAGTAGCAAACAGAATCCAACAACACAGGAAAAGGATCATACAACATGATCAAGTGGGATTTATCCCAGGAATGCAAGGATTCTTTAATATGTGCAAATCAATCTATGTGATACACCATACTAACAAATTAAAGAATAAAAGCTATGTGATCATCTCAATAGATGTAGAAAAGGTTTTTGACAATATTCAACACCAATTTATGATAAAAAATCTCCAGAAAATGGACATAGAGGGAACATACATCAACATAATAAAGGTCATATATGACAATTCCACAGCAAACATTCTCACTGGTGAAAAACTGAAAGCATTTCCTCTAAGATCAGGAACAACACAAGGATGTCCACTCTCACCACTATTATTCAACATAGTTTTGGAAGTCCTAGCCATGGCAATCAGAGAAGAAAAAGAAATACAAATTGTAAAAGACAAAGAAAAACTGTCACTGTTTTGCAGATAACATGATACTATGCATAGAAATCCTAAAGATGCCACCAGAAAACTACTAAAGCTAATCAATGAATTTGGTAAAATTGCAGGATACAAAAGTAATGCACAGATATCTTTTGCATTCCTATACACTAACAATGAAAGATCAGACAGAGAAACACAACACATTTACTATTGCAACAAAAAGAATAAAATACCTAGGAATAAACCTGCCTAAGGAGGCAAAAGATCTGCTATAAGGAAACTACAAAACACTAATGAAAGAATTCAAAGATGACAGAAAGAGATAGATAAATATACCATGCTCTTGGATTGGAAGAATCAATATTGTGAAGATGACTATACTACCCAAAGCAATCTAGATATTCAAAGCAACCCCTACCAAATTACCAATGGCATTCTTCACAGAATTAGAATAAAACATTTTACAATTTGTATGGAACAACAAAAGACCCCAAGTAGCAAAAGCAATCTTGGGAAAGAAAAACAGAGCTGGAGGAGCCAGGCTCACTAACTTCAAACTATACTACAAAGCTACAGTATTCAAGGTAGTATGGTACTGGTACAAAAACAGAAATATAGATCATTGGTACAAGATAGAAAGCCCAGAGATAAACCCATGTACCTATGGTCACTTAATCTATGACAAAGGAAGCAAGAATATGCAATGGAGAAAAGAGAGCCTCTTCAATAAATGGTGCTGGGAAAACAAGACAGCTGTATTTAAAAGAATGAAATTAGAACACTACATAACATCATACACAAAAATAAACTCAAAATGGATTAAAGACCTAAATGTAAGCCTGGACACTATGTAACTCTTAGAGGAACACATAGGAAAAACATTCTTTGACATAGACCACAGCAAGATCTTTTTTAACCCAACTCCTAAGGTAATGAAAATAAAAACAAAAATAAGCAAATGGACTTAATTAAACTTAAAAGCTTTTGCACAGCAAAGGAAAACACAAATAAGATGAAAAGACAACCCTCAGAATGGGAGAAAATATTTTCAAATGAAGCAACTGACATGGGATTAATCTCCAAAATATACAAACAGCTCATGCAGCTGAATATTAAAAAAACAAACAATCCAATCAAAAAATGGGTAGAAGACCTAAATAGACATCTCTCCAAAAAAGACATACAGATGGCCAAGAGGCACATAAAAAGATGCTCAACATCACTAATTATTAGAGAAATACAAATCAAAACTACAATGAGGTATCACCTCACACCAGTCAGAATGACCATCAAAAAAAAAATCTACAAACAGTAAATGCTTGAGAGGGTGTAAGGAAAAGGGATCCCTCTTGCACTGTTGGTGGGAATATAAATTGATACAGCCACTATAGTGAACAGTATGGAGGTTCCTTAAAAAACTAAAAATAGAGCTACCATATGACCCAGTAATCCCACTACTGGGCATATACCCTGAGAATACCATAATTCAAAAGGACACATGTACCCCAAAGTTCACTGCAGCAGTATTTACAATAGCCAGGACATGGAAACAACCTAAATGTCCAACAAGAGATGAATGGATAAAGAAGATGTGGTACATATATACAATGCAATATTACTCAGCCACAAAAAAAAATGAAATTGGACCATTTGTACAGATGTGGATGGACCCAGAATCTGTCTTACAGAGTGAAGTAAGTCAGAAAGAGAAAAAAACAAATATCTTATGTTAATGCATGTATGTGGAATCCAGAAAATTGGTACAGATAAACCTATTTCCAGGGCAGGAATAGTGACGCAGATGTACAGAAAGGACCTGTGGACACGGAGGAAGGGAGGGTGGGCAAATCTGCAGATTAGGATTGACATATGTACACTACCATGTGTAAAGTAGGTAGCCTGTGGGAACCTGTTATAAAGTACAGGAAGTTCTTCTCACTGCTCTGTGATGTCCTAGATTAGTGGGATTGGGCTGGTAGGAGGGAGGTCCAAGAAGGATGGGATATCTCTCTCTCTATATAAAGCTGATTTACTTCACTGTACAGCAGAAATTAACACAACATTGTAGCAATTATACTCCAATAAAAAGTAAAAACTGAACTACTGTGATACACCAGGAAGAGGAGATGATGGACTTTTTGAAGGTGGTTGAATTTTTATCCTTTTGCATATGCTATTAAATTTAGACAAAACATATATAGTATAAGAAGGTGTTTATATCCACCAAAAAACTCTATTATTTGGGAAAAGGTGATTAAAAGTAAAAGTGAGTGAATTTTCCATTCTAAGTTCCCTTAGAAATAATGGGGTCCAGGACATGCTAACACAAAATATAGCACCTTGGCATATTGAATAGTTTAAGCCAAAGGAGGTTGAGAAAACAGCAGAAGCAGAAAGGTCACTCTGAATTTCCCTCTACTCTTCTCTCCTAAAACAGGCCATAAAACCCTCATATGAGATGTGCTTTTCCACAGAGGAAAGGAGCATCTTTATCTCCAAAGACCAAGGAATACCAAGGAGAATCAAACAAGCCTTGCTAAATTTCCCCTAGTTTACTAACTTATGTCATACTCTTTAACCTATCATATTCCTCTACTATCCTCTCTTTGTCAAACCCAGCATAAAAATACTCAGGTCTGTTGCTTTGGGTCTTCACTTTCTTATGAAGGTTACTGTGTCATGTAAAACTTATATTAAGTAATCCTGTATGCTTTTCTCCTGTTAATCTGTCTTTGTTTAATTTTCAGACCCAGCAAGAGACAATAAGAAGGCTGAGAAAAACTTTTCCCTCCCCTACAGAGCACAATACATTTGCTTATACTAATCCAAAAGCATTGGCTTTCAACAAAAGATGACTGAGGGCAGGAAGGACTGTGGTAGTTGGAAGGATGCTTGTCATTACCTTTGGGAAGCTCTTTATATATACTGCTGCCACACACCAGGACTAGGGTGACCTTGGAGACCCATGTGCCTGGATAAATGGTCAGAATAGGAGAGCAGACATGTATACTTAAAATCCCCCTCCAATAACAGCCACATCCATAGACAGTATAAAAAAGGGCATGTAAAATATCTTCTCATCCAAGGAAGAGTAAAATTATTTTTAGCTTCCTTCTGTGCAAGGCAAAGACTAAATATTGCTTTTTAAAATAAATATTTATGTGCATATAAATAAGTAAAATTCTTTAAATCCCCTAATATTTATGAACTGATCATAAAGTTTGAGGCAGAACTCACAACTCTGACTCAGTGAGAAAACCAGATTGAAAGGAAATAAATTCAAATCAAAAGTAATGAAAGGAAACTCTTTGTATATGTTTGGAATAAATAATATAAGCAGAGTAGTAGCTTTGGGAAATAATTTAAGGTAAGAATATCAGAAATATAAACTGAAGTATGGAAAAAGAATCTCTTTTCTAGATCTAGGCATGGCAAGCTAAGGTATTAATAACGATAGACTTCAATAATTAGCCTGAAAAACAGACTAAAATATGTCTTTCTTTAAGCAAATTTGTTTTAAGTATTTATTTGGGAGCAGGTCTGTGCTATATAATGGATGAACAAAATCGGATATAGTCTCTGCCCTCAGTGAATAGATATTCACTATGCAAAACACATAGTAATTAATTATTCAATTTAATATAAAATAACTACAATAAATGCTATGAAAGATAATTGCATAAAGCTTTAATGAATATAAAAATTTGAATATATCCTGTCAAGTAAGACAGGAAAAGAAATATGAAAAAGTAGTAATTGAGCAGAGAGATACAGAAGAATTGGCATTAACTAGATTTACTCTCTATATCTGTAACACAAAAGCTGGATTATTTCTCTATCTTATTCTTTAAAATAATTATACTAAGTCCCCTATATATGAATGAATTCCATTCAGAGAGTGCATTCGTTAAGTCCAATTTGTTCTCAAGTCCAACAAATCTAGCCTAGTTACCCCACTAACACAATCGGCTATATAGTACAGTACTGTAATAGGTTTATAATACTTTTCACACAAATAATACATAAAAGCAAACACAATAAATAAAGAAAACATTTTTAGTCTTACAGTACCTTGAATAGTACAGTACAACAGCTGGCATACAGGGGCTGGCATCGAATGAACAGGCAAGAAGAGTTACTGACTGGAGGAGAGAGAGGAGGTCAGAGATGGTAGAGCTGAAGGATCATCAGCAATAGGAGATGGAGGGCAAGCTGCAATTTCACTCATGCCTGATGTTGACGGAAGTTATGTTCGCATCTGTGAAGTTCTCAACTTGAAGGTTCATATGTAGGAGACTTACTGTATTATTTTAAAAGGCTCACAGGAAAATATCTCCCTATTTCATTTTACTTGGTTTTACTCTAAATTCTAAAGGCAACACAAAAGAGTTTGTAGAAACTGTTGGACCTGGCATAAATGAGAAAGTAATGGAATTGACAATTTTACCAATGTTGTGAAAAGCAATTAGTCAGTTTCACTAAGAGTCTATAGGTTAGCACTTCCTTTAAACAAAGTTAAAAAATATTTCCAAGCCCATGAAACTTACAGTACTTAAGAGAAGGACAGTAATTCAAACCATTTACAGAATGTTTTCTCTCAAGTTACAATTTAAGACCAATTTTATTTTAACATCTGTACCTTTAAATGGTAGACTCAATGTTTTTTTTTTAATTTTAGTTTGTTTTATTTTCCCCTTCGTCTAACTGCATGGGTGACTTAGTTGCATGATTTTTTTCAGACAGTGTCTAATAATTTGACTGTAAAGAAAATATCTATAAGAAGCCAGAAAGAGGCTTTTCTTCTCTTTTTCCTTGTAGAGTAGCATGCTCTCCTCCTACCCCACAAATTGACAGTATCAGTCCATTTTCTGTGAAAGACTCGGCCTCAGCTAAACATTAAGGCACAGAAACAACACAATTATATTTTCCCTAGGCAGTATCTATGTGGTAGAAATACATCTTCTTAATCAGTTAACAAGACATTTTTTCTACATCGTATCAAGTATTAAGATTGACTAGAATTTCTTTAACCAAACTAAATGAATAATTTGACATCACAGACATATAGCCTTACTCCATTTGTTTATTCATTTTTAATATCAATATTAGTATGAAATATTAGAAGGAAAACTAGATTTCTAGCTAGGTATGTTATCTTAGTTTTCCCACAAGTAAAACATCTTTTGAATAAGAGTCCTAGAGTAGATTCTAAACTTTCATGATCTTTAATGTGCAGTAACAGAAGCACAAAACCCACCATGCTTATATGTATGTTTTTCTACTAAGTTTATATGTAAAAATATGATAGCAGAGATTGAGACTTCAAATTTTATTATGTTTTTGAGCACATAGCATCCTGTCATTTATATTTTTCTCATTGCATAAGGAAAAAGAGAAGTAGACAATGACATATTTTGAGAAAATCATTTTATCTAAGTCAAGATAGTCTAGGTTATGTTGAAGTAACACAGACTCCAAATCTCAGGAGCATAAAATGACAAAAGTTTATTTCTTACATACACTGAGTGTTTATCACAGATTGCCTGAGAATTCTGTTCATTGTCACCACTCCCAGCTTGTTGGAACAGCTCCATCCCTAATAAGGTCAATCACACACATACACACACTTTCTTTTTTCCCCCAGTACTATTCAGTAGAGAAATAAATATGATAAGAATAACATTTAAGGCAATAAATTGATGTGATGAGAACATGAGAGATCTTTTAAAAGTTCAAAAATGAGTTCAGATTATTCTGCTAATAAAACGGATAGCTTCCAGTGCTCTGGATTGTGGGTCTAATGAAAATCAGGGAAGGGAAAGGACATGAACAGAAAGGAAGAACTCTATTAGGAAGAATAGATTGTGAAAATAATTATTTCCAGGTCTTAGGAAAATGAAAATATATAAACAGCTGGAAAAAACAAAAGGAGAAAAAGAGCTGAGAGTAAGGAAAGACATCAATTTTATTAGATTATTTCATTCTTTCAGCAATTGCTTACTGGTCCCCTAATATGTGCTAACCCTACAGTTGGCTCTAGACACAGAGTGTACAAGACAAACCCAGGCTTTATTTTCATGGAACTCACCAGCTCATGGCAACATCACCACCTCCACTGGGTACTACAAACTAACTCTCTGTATTCATTGAAAATTATACAAAACTAGAAAATGATGGTTTAAGGGATTCTTAACAAATAACTTATTTTATTCTCAAAACTAACAACTTTATGAGCTATTACTATTATCATGCCCATTTATAGACAAGGCAATGAGGCTCAGAAAGTATTAACAATTTTCCAAAAGTTCCAAAGAAGAGTCTCGATTCAAACCTAAGGATTCTACACTCTCAATTGTTGCAGTACAAAAAATAGTACACATAAGTCCTATGAAGGAGCCTAAGTGTGACAAGAAGCTATGGGAGGGGATTAAGAAGGGGAGTGACATTATCTGAGTTACATTTTTGGAAAGATCAATATGTATGTGAATAGACCTTAGGATGTCTTAGGTAGAGGAAAAAGAAAACAAGATGGAATTTTCTGAAGTGTTTCGAAAATACACAGTAGTGGTTTGGATCAGGGTGGTAGAAACTTTGGCAGGAAATGGGCAGATTTGGGATATAATTTGAAGATATTGCCCCACAGATTGCATATGGGTATAAGAAGAGGAAAGAAAAAAAATATTGCTGCTAGTTTTGTGGCCTGCTTAATTGGATGAATGGTGTAATATTTCCTGAGGTGGAAGGAAAAATTTTGGAGTAGGGAAAATTAAAAATTGTGTTCAGGAATCTTTATGTTTGAGATGATTTATTAATTATTCCAATGGAGAAAAAGAGACATCAATCTGATAGCTGGAAACACGTCTGGATTTTAAAGAAAGAGAAAATAAGATTAGAGACATAAACATAAGATACAACAGCATGTAGACAGCATTTAAGCCATGGTCCTGGATGTTTGAGAATAAGTAAATCCTTAGGAATTTTAACATTATCAGACTAGGATAAGGAAGGGATGCCAACAAGTGAGACTTAGAGGTTGTGGCTAATAAAATAGAAAGACAATATGGGGAATGTGGACTACTGGAAGCCAAGTGAGAAAAGCTTCAAATTTCAAGGGAAAAAAAAAAAGTAATCAATGGAAAATGTTGCTGTTAGGTCAAGTAAAATTGACTGTGAACTAAGTATAGGGTTCAACATGATGAAAATCATTGGGAAAATTCATATTGTCATTTAGCTGGAGGTCACCCACAATTTCTGATTTGTTAGAGATTTTAGAAACATAGCCTTACTCCATAGTCTTATTCTCTCTATATAATACACTGTTAACAGAAATTGAATTTTCACAATTTACCCCATTGAAGAGGCTGGCTACTTTCTCCTAAAATAATATCCTTGACAGCAGCAGTATCTAATCATTATGTAAGCACTATAAGATTAAGTTCATGGAAGGGAATCAAGATGGTGGAGTAAGAGAATGTGGAGCTCACCTCCCCTGACAAGCACATTGAAAATACAGCCACATGTAGAACAATTTTCACAGGAAAATAACTGAAAACTGACAGAAGAAGTCCTATAAAATCAAGGCTGAAAAAAAGACTCCCATGTAATTGGGAAGAAATGCTTTAGGTCAGGACCTGTGGCTGAGGAGGGAATTAAGAGGAAAAAGGAGACCACATGGATAGAGATTCACCCTGGAAAGTGAGCAGGTTGAGCCACAGACTGGGCACCCAAGTCCTGGGGTCCTATGTGGAGGAGAAAATCCCCTTAGCTGCTTGGAGAACTACTGAGACAGGTAGAAAGGCCTGAGAAGCCTAGACTCCACTCAGGAGGAGTGCACAGGTCCTGGCTTGACACCAGACAAGGGGGAGAGAGGTCTACCCTAGTGGCTGCCACCTGGTTGTGCTCCCCAATCTGAGCTGAGTTAACGCCCTGGCACCACTCAGTCCTTCCCACAGCTTGGCACTGGATCTAGGGCAGGCAGGTCCTGGGGAAAAAACTCAACCTAAAGACACAGAGGCAACCCAGAGGCCTGGAGCATGGCCCAGGTGGGACAGCAATGGCCATTGTTTGTGATTAATCAAACAGTGCCACAGAAGCCCAGACTTCTGACAGAAGCCTAGCCACTTCAATTCCCACAACCACAATCCTGCAATATCCAGTGTCAGCCAAGTGAACATACTGACTGTGTTCACTCCACACCATAACATTTCACTAGATCTGGGGTGACCACAACAGACAAAATGACACAACTGTAGGCTTCATTAGAACAGAACCACAGATGCCAACACAGGCAGCACATCAGACCTCTGTAAACACAAGAGCCCCACTTATTTAAGCACTCCCCTCCTTTGGGGCAAATTCCCCAGAATAGGGAGAAAGAACACACACATGGAACACACACAGGGAACAGAGCCAACTCAAGCCTAAAACTAAGGGCTTTCACTCAAGCAACTTGGGAGAAAATCACGCCCTTGACAGGACAGCAACTGCCACTGGGAAGAGGAAAAGTCCCATTCCCAACCCTGCTCAGGCTCCAGTTCCACTAATATCAGCCACACATCCCATCCAGGTGATAGCAGCCAGTGCATCCTGAGGAAAGATGTGGCTGGAGTCCACATGGAACCCAGCTGTCACACCAAAGGCACTGGGCATGCACAGTCTACATAGGGATGCTCTCATATAATAACACCCTTCAAGAGCACAATAGATTACTGTTCCACCTAAATTCATAAAGAAGAGAAAGTTAAGTAAAATAAAAAGGCTGAGGAACTACTCTTAAGAGAAAGAGAAAGCTTCTGAAAAAAAAAATAGTGAAGCACATTGTAAATCAATGATACTTCAAAAAAAATTAAAAAATAAATTAAAAAATAATGAAACAGGGATAATCAGCTTATCAGACAATGAGTTAAAAAAGATGGCAATACAAATGCTAAATGAACTAAGAAAGTGAATCAATCTAAGCACAAATTATTTGAACAAGGAACTAGAAAGTATAAAGAAGACCCAATCAAAAATGTATAATTCAATTTCTGAGTTAAAACATGTTAGAAACAATGAATAGCAGACTAAATGACACAGAAGAATGCATAAGAATCTGGAAGATAAAATAATGGAACTCACCTAATCAGAACAGCAGACAGAAAGACAAAAAAAAAAAAAAAGCAATGTATGAGACCTATAGAATAACATAAAACTTGCCAACATTTGCATTATAGGGGTTCCAGAAGGAGAAGAGTGAGAGAAGGAGATGGAAAATGGATTTGAAAAGTGATGGCTGAAAACTTCCCAAACCTAAAGAAAAAAAGAGATATCAAGGTACAGGAAGAACAGAGGGTCCCAAACAAGATGAACACAAACAGACTCACATCAAGACATAACAATTTAAAAGGCATAAGTTAAAGATAAAGAGATATCTAAAAGTGGCAAGAGAAAAACAAAGAGTCAAATACAAGAGAACCCCAATAAAAAAATCAGCTGCTTTCTCTGCAGAAACTTTGCAGGACAGAAGGAAGTGGAATGATATATTCAAAGTCCTGAAAGAGAAAAACCTGCAACCAAGAATAATCTACCCAGTGAGATTATCATTTAGAGTAGAAGGAGAGAGAAAACATTTCTCAGAGAAGCAAAACCTAAAGCAATTGAGCAATACTAAACCTGCCCTAAAAGAAAATTTAAAGGGTCTGCTCTAAATGGAAAAGAAGTAAGAATCTATAGAAAAGGGAAAATTCCAATAGGAAAAGCAAATATATAGTAAGGATCAAAGATCACTTGAATAGGTCAGTACGTAGATTAAAAACCAATCAAAAATTATAAAAGTGATTATAGGGCTTCCCTGGTGGCACAGTGGTTGAGAGTCCACCTGCCGATGCAGGGGACATGGGTTCGTGCCCCAGTCCGGGAAGATCCCACATGCCACGGAGCGGCTCGGCCCATGAGCCATGGCCGCTGAGCCTGCACATCCAGAGCCTGTGCTCTGCAATGGGAGAGGCCACAGCAGTGAGAGGCCTGTGTACCGTAAAATAAAAGTGATTATAACTACAATAAACAGGAAAAGAATAAGCATGCAGCTTTAAAATATGACATCAAACTCACAAAATGTGGGGGAAGGGGGTAAAATATGTAGCTCTTTTAGAATGTGTTTGAACTTGAATGATTATTAGTTTAAGGTAAGCAGAGGTAATTACAGGTCAACATATATGAACTCCATTGTAACCACAAATTAAAAACACAATAGATACACAAAAACCAAAATGTAAGGAACTCAAGCACACTACAAAAGAAAATCATCAAAACACAAATGCAGAAACAAATAGAAGAAATGAACAAAGAAGAACTACAAAAACAACTAGAAAACAAAGAATAAAATGGCAATAAGTATATGCCTATCAATAATTACTGTAAATGTCAATGGACTAAATGCTCCAATCAAAAGATTTAGGGTGGGGCTTCCCTGGTGGTGCACTTAGGAGTCTGCCTGCCAATGCAGGGGACACGGGTTCGTGACCTGGTACAGGAAGATCCCATGTGCCACAGAGTGGCTGGGCCCGTGAGCCATGGCCGCTGAGCCTGCGTGTCCGGAGCCTGTGCTCTGTAACAGGAGAGGCCACAACAGTGAGAGGCCCGTGTACCGCAAAAAAAAAAAAAAAAAAAACCACAAGGCTATTCACTATGCTGCCAAGAATAGACTAACTTCAGGGTGAGACTAACTTTCACACAGAGTGAAAATTAGGAGATGGAAAAATATATTTCATGCAAATAAAAGTGACCAGAAAGCAGTGGTTTCTAGTTACTCATATGAGACAAAATAGACTTTAAAATAAAGGCTATAATGAAAGATAAAGAAAGGAATTACATAATGATAAAGGAATCAATACAAAAAAAACTTACAGTCATTAATATAGGGACCCAATATGGGGACACCTAAATATATAAAGCAAATATTAACAGAGATAAAGTGAGAAATTGACAATAATACAATAATAGTAGGAGATTTTAACACCCCACCAACATCACTGAAGAGATCATCCAGACAGAAAATTAATAGGGCAAAAGAGGTCCTAAATGACACAATAGAGCAGTTGGACTTAATTAATATCTATAGGATGTTATATCCAAAAAAAGCAGGATACACAGTTTTTCCAAGTGCACATGGAACTTTCTCCAGGATAGATCACACAGTAGGTCACAAAAAAAGCTTCAAGAAATTTATGAGTATAGAAATTACATCAAGCATTTTTTCCAACAACAATGGTAGGAAAGTAGAAATCAACAACAGAAAGAATAACAGGAAAAGAACAAACACATGGAGACTAAAAAACATACTACTAAACACCAATGGGTATGATGAAATCAAAGAGGAAATCAGAAAATACTTTGAGACAAATGAAAATTAAAACATAACTTTCCAAAATCTATGGGATGCAGCAAAAGCAGTTCAAAGCAGGAAGTTCATAGTGATACAGCCCTTCCTCAAGAAACAAGAAAAATCTCAAATAAACAACCTAACCTACCACCAAAAAGAATTAGAAAGAAAAACAAAACAAAACAAAAACAAAGCTCAAAATCAGCAGTAGGAAGGAAATAATAGAAATCAAGGAGGAAAGAACTAAAATAGAAACAAACAAACCATAGAAAAGATGAAGAAAATCAAGCACTCGTTTTTTAATAAATAAAATTAATAAAACTTTAGCCAGGCTCATCAAGAAGAAAGGGATAGGACCCAAACAAACAAAAGGAGAAATAACAACTAATACCAGAGAGATATAAAATGTTATACAAGAATACTGTGAACGGTAATATGCTAACAAATTGGACAACCTAGAAGAAATAGACAAATTTCTAGAAAGATAAAGCCTGCCAAGTCTGATTCAAGAAACAAACAATTTGAACAGACCTATAACTTGAAATGAATCTATATTATTAATAATGATAATAATAATAATAAACTTCCCACTTAACAAAAGCCCAGGACTGAACAGCTTCACAGGGGAATTCACCAAATATATAAAGAACTTAGCTTTCTCAAGCTATTCCAAAAAATTGAAAAGGAGAGAACACTCCTAAATTTATTCTATGAGGTCACCATTACCCTGGTACCAAAACCGGACAAAAACACTACAAAAAAAGTAGCAGGTTAATATCTTGCCTTGATGGATATAGATGCAAAAATTCTCAACAAAATATTAGCAAAACAAATCCAACAATACATAAAAAGAATCATGCACCATGATCAAGTTAGATTTATTTCAGGATCACAAGGATGATTCAACATATGCAAATCATCAATGCTAATAACAAAAGGAAAGACAAAAATCACATGACCATCTGAATAGATGTAGAAAAAGTATTCAACATCAATTTATGAGAACAATGTTCATCAAAGCAGGTATAGATGGAACACATCTGAACATAATAAAGGCAATTTATGAAAAACTCACAGTTAACATAATACTCTATGTTACAAGGCTGAAAGTCTTTCCACTAAATTCAGGAAAAAGACAAGGATGCTTACTTTCATTGCTTCTATTTGACATTGTATTGGCATTCCTAGCCACAGCAACCAGACAAAAAAGAATTAAAAATATACAAATTGGAAGGGAAGGAGTAAAATTGTTAGTATTTACAAATGACATGATACTCTATATAGAAAACCCTAAAGCTCCACACAAAAACTATTAACAGTAGTAAATGAATTCAACAAGGTCATAGGATACAAGATTAATATGCAGAAATTTGTTAAATTCCTATACACTAATAATGAACTATCAGAAAGAGAAAGTTAAGAAAACGATCCCATTTAAATTGCATCAAAAAATACCTGGGAATAAACTAAGGAGATGAAAGACCTATACTTTGAAAGCTATAAAACACTGATGAAGGAAATTGAAGATGATTCAAAGAAATGGAAAGATATCCTGTGCTCTTGGATTGGAAGAATAAATATTGCTAAAATTGCCATACTATCCAAAGCAATCTACAGATTTAATGCAATCCCCATCAAAATATCTAGGGCATTTTTCACAGAATAGAATGAATAATCCTAAAATTTATATGGAGCTGCAAAAAGTCCCCAAATTGCCAGGGAACACAGAAAAAATGAACACAGTTAGAGGTATAACCCCCTCAGATCAGACTGTACTAGGAAGATACAGTAATCAAAACTATATGGTATTGGCACAAAAAACAGGCACATAGATCAAAGGAAGAAAATAGAGGGCCCAGAAATGAATCCACACACCTATGGTCAATTAATCTGTGACAAAGGATGCAACAATATACAATGGAGAAAATACTGTCTTTTTAATAAGTTGTGTTGGGAAAACTGGACGTCTACATGTAAAAGAAGTGGTGTGTGTGTGTGTGAGTGTGTATGTGTGTGTGTGTGTATACACACATGCACAGTAGAATATTACTCATCCATAAAAAGGAATGAAATAGTGTCATTTACAGCAACATAGATGGACCTAGAGAATATTGTGCTCAGTGAAATAAGTCAAACAAAGAGAAATACTCTATGATATCATTTATATGTGGAACCTAAAAAATAATACAAATAATTGTATATGCAAATCAGAAAAAGACTTACAGATATAGAAATCAAACTTGTGGTTGCTAAAAGGGAGAGGAAGGGTGAGGGGCAAATTAGAGTATGGGATTAACAAATACAAACTACTATATATAAAAATAGATAAGAAAAAAGGATATATTGTATAGCACTGGGAATTATACCCATTATCTTGTGATAACCTGTAATGGAATATAATCTGAAAAAATACTAAATCACTATGGTGTGCATCTGAAACTAACATAATATTGTAAATAACTATATTTCAATAAGAAAAATAGATTAAGTTCACTATACACATGAAAAGCTAGAATATAGAAATAATAACATATTATAGTCTAGCAACAAACTGGTGAATAAAACAAAAAATGAAGCAGACTTACAACAAACTGGTGAATAAAACAAAAAATGAAGCAGACTTACAGATATAGAGAACAAGCTAGTGGTTACCCAGGGGGAGAGAGAAGGGGGAGGGCAATTTAGGGGAAGGGGAAAAAAAGAGTTATTATGGGATTATATAAAATCTTGTGTGTAAAACTTTTGAAAACTGTAAAGCACTATAGATTTTAAAGAATCTTTCATTCAATTAAAAAAAAAAAAAGCCCTAATGCTGTCTGTGGCTGGCTTCTGTGCTTTTAGAACAAAAGGACACAAAAAGGGGCTGAGGTATACATGTACTCTAAAATCATGTCATTAGCCCCTTAGTTAGGTCAGCATTTCTCCCTCCAGCAGTCAGAACAGGAATTATGTGCTCATTTCCTCTCTCATAGTGACACAAGAAGAAAAAATTCTACAAAAAGTATGGCAACTCCAGATGAAGATGTTCCATCTATCAGAGGAACCGAAAATTTTAGTTAACCCTTGGAAATCTTACTGTCAGTTATTTCTTCTCTTCTTTTGATCTATTAACTCTGTAAAATATCTTAACATGTGATGACTAATGATTGTTTATATATGTGTATCTACTAGACTTTGTATAGGCACCTTTTCTAAAATACTGTCACTGATTAAAACTGACACATAAGAAAGACCAAATGAACACTTGAACACTTTAAATATATTTTGAAATAAAAATGACAACATCTGTACATGGAGTTACCTCAGATTTTTAGAAGCATTCAATTATAGAATTTCTATCATCAGCACCATGCTAGTGACTCTCTAGTCACCATTGTCAGCACTTTTACTCCCCACTTGATGCCTGTATACTTTCTCTTGGGTCCTAGACTTTAAAAACTCCAAATAGACTTAAACATTCCAAATGCCTAAATCGGAATAGCTATTTTTGCATTGCATGTATTTTCCTTAGCTATTTTGTGAGCATCTTAATGCTTCTGAGCACTTCCTTCAGAAAATGGGCAAAGACAACACACACACACACACACACACACACACACACACACAAAAGCAACATATTTGACTTCCCATCAGTTACAGCCCTGAAAAAATAATCCTCCTAAACAGGTATTGGTTATGATTCATTAAACTCATTGACTGACTACAAATTATTTTTGACTTTTCTGCATAACCACCATCCCCACAAAAAATATTAATACAACTATTACACATTGTAAAAATAAGATATTTGGCTAATATCTTTTTGGATTCCAAAAAAATAAATTGATAAAGGATTAGAGCATCTACTTTAGAAAATTTGCAATTGTATATCTATACTCTACTTCTTTAACATGTAAATCTTCTACAACTCAGGAATGTCATTCTTCAGGACCTGTGAGTTATCCCTTGGAAATATAACCAGTAAGACTGATAGGGCTCCTACTTCCCAATCTCTGTGAAAGGTAGGAATCTAACTACAATAAGTGACAATTAGCAAACACAGAAGGCCTAACCAAACTGATCAAACATTCTTCAGTTTTTTTTTTCCCCATTATCTCACTCCAGTATTTAAAAATCGTCTACATTTTATTTCAGTGGAATTAAGTTCAACTCTCCCTTATTGTAGTAGTCTTGATTTCAAGTCCTGGACAATAAAGTCTTCCTTTCCATTTTTAACAAATGCTTGCTGCAATTTTTCTTTTACAGTATTATATTAGGATCTGTGAAAGATGTAGTAGAAATGTACATACTATTTTTATCCTTCAGAGCTTATAATCTGTTAAATTATAAATAAAAATACACAAAAGTGTTAGTGAAAAAGTAAGGGTAATAGAGGTTCTAGGAAGGGAGAAGTCTGTGATTTGGAAATAGTATAACTAAGATTATTAGTTAATACCTATGTGAGTCCAAAGGTAATATTATGTGAAGAGCACCCCTGACTTTCCCATTGACTAGTCTGTAACCTTAATCAAGTTACTTAATGTCTATGCACTTTTGATTCCTGATCCATGAAATGGGGAAAATAGCCAATTTAACTATGTTATGAGACTTTAAAATAGCCAAAAATTATTGAGCACTTGTGGTGTAGCTTATGTAATGTTCTATATGCGCTATATATATATATATATATATATATATATATATATATAATTCAATTCTCACAACTTTAGGTGGTACACTTTTTTTAATAAACTTATTTATTTTTATTTTTGGCTGCATTAGGTCTTTCTTACTGTACGTGGGCTTTCTCTAGTTACAGTGACCGGAGGCTACTCTTCCTTGCGGTGCATGGTCTTCTCATTGTGGTGACTTCTCTTGTGGAGCACAGGCTCTAGGCACACAAGCTTCCGTTGTGGTGTGCAGGCTCAGTAGTTGTGGCATGCAGGCTCTGTAGTTGTGGTTTGTGGGCTCTAGAGCACAGGCTCAGTAGTTGTTGTGCATGGGCTTAGTTGCTCTGTGGCATGTGGGATCTCCCCACACCAGGTCTCAAACCCATGTCCCCTGCATTGGCAAACAGATCCTTAACCAATGTGCCACCAGGGAAGTCCCTAGGTGGTACTCTTTTCATCCCTATTTGCATATAAGATGACTGAGGCACAGCCATAGTAAATATCTTGATCAAGGTTATCAACTCATAAATAGTTGACCTACAGTGAAAATTATGTTTACTTCACTAAAATAAAATCTGTGAAAGTGTTTTCAAATTGAAAAAAATTCAAATATTCAGAAAATACGACAAATATATAAAGAAATAAAAGTCCACTCTATAAAAATAGTAAGACTAACTGACTTGTGGAATTTCTCTGTTATGCATTCTGGTATGTGTGGTGTAATAAACATTAACTCTATAAATTGTGCTTTCTACATATTCCTTCCAGTTTCTACATCTCAAAAGAATACAAATCTCTCTCTTTCCTACTTATTTGAAAACTGTGCTTCAATATCTACATTCCTGGATTAGAAGCATCATCTCTCAGTGAATGTTTTTCTTTATAATGCTGAGAAGGACAGATGCGGATTTGTGCCTTCTCTCCACTGAAAGCAAAGGAAAGAAAGCCTTTGAGTTTTGAGCTTTTTCTTTTGATTACTTTGACTGGTCACCACCCATAGTAGCCTCTTGGATCTTTCCCTGAAAGCCTCAGTGGCAGATATTCTGAAGGTCAGGTCTATGCTTCACACATCTGTCACCATATTCCTTGTGATTTTTCAGGCATCAGAGATGGTAGAATTGAGCTGGATTATTGATAAATGTTGATAGTTGTGTATGAAAATGCATTAGTGCATATAAACTAGTTCTGATTTGGGGGGATTTCTGTTCTCTTGATTCTCCTCTCTCTCTTGCTCTTTGCTCTTCAGTTATTTTACATACTTCTTATCACACATCCTATAGGACAAGCAAGGGCAAGGAGAGTTATGCAAATTTAAATGAAATCATTCCAGGTATAGTTGCAAGCAGAGGTTTGACAGGGCAGAGCTAGAAATGATGGACTTCTACTGTTTGACTTTTGGTTGTGGAGCAATGGGTAATTTTTCTCTTGTTTGCATTATTCTATTCTTGGCAATTTTCCCCTCATGAGTAAGCTTTTCTTTTGTAATTGTGAATGAAATAAATATTACAACACCTTTCAAATACATTCAATGTTAGCTTTAATTTTCAGAAAAACATTAATTTTTCAATATCTTTTGAAACACAACAAAATGTAGTTTCTTTGTATGTTCAATACTGATTTTTTTCTGAATTCAAAGGATTGGATCAGCCCTAAGAGTATGGAAGGTGATCATTTAACTATTAATTCAACAGACATTAAGTTGGGCTGCTCAAAAAATGTCTTTTGCTCCTATAGATTATTACTAACATTAACAATTAGAAATTATTGTCCATGTATTGTTGGGTAAAAATATTTTTTGAGTACCTGATGTACTCCAAGTCTTGAGCACTATGTAATGTGTTACTCAGTTATCTCTAATTAATTGTCACACCACACAACAAGAAGAAAGATTATCCATTTTTTAATGTAGATATTTATCACATGTAATTTCTTATTTATTCATATATATGGTTGCCTGGCTGGCTAGGTAATAGATGATATATGATAGATAGATAATAGAAGATCAAAGATAGATGATAGATAGTTGATAGATACATACATAATACATATATGTAATATAACAGTAGTATATAAGCAGAAGACAATTTAGATACACAAAAGAATGGCATACAAAATACCATACAGGCTATAAATGTTCTAAAAATATTCTAAAATTTCTGGAGGTCAGTGTTCATAGGGTGAGTCATGGGAAATGAAAAGTAAATAAGCTCTCACAATTTTGGTTTTAAAGCAAGCACAATATGACCTCTAAGGAAATCTAAGTGCTTCAATGAAAAAAGAGCATAGGCATTGGGGAGTGGAATCTTATATCTCCTGGGGAAAAAGTAAAGGGTCAGAGATAGAACAGGCAAGATCATTTCTAGGGAGCCTGGAAAAGGAAACAATAAGGAGCCAAAAACAGCAGAAAGGTAAAATCATAGGGCAATTATTGATGGATACAGTCACATATGATCAAGCATAGGCTAGTGGAAAAACCAGGATACTCCAGGAACTCCGTTTGCATTTACGAAGTCTATAGATGCTTGTCTTTGAAATACTTAAGTCCTATTCCTTTGATTATAAATATTAGTGCTTTACCAAGCAAATGCTGTGCAGATTCAAGCACCATAAATAGAATTAATTTTGTGATCCATGTGAAAGCTAGAAGGACCCTAAGGGGTCCTCCTGGGTACAAATACTTTCCGTATCTTCTGTTTCTTGTTTGTAGGAAATAGGCTTCATTCATCCTCCTAGACCTTCCCTGAGTTCCAAAGGACAGATTCAAACAGTTGCCAATCAGAAAAGTGAAGGAATGCAGAAACAAAGTAGGAGCAATCGAAAAACAATAGTGCAGCAATAAAGCAGAGGCCTGGTTCCTCCTCAAGGGATAAACATAACAATATTTTTTAGTTCTTCTGCAGGAACTAAGTCCCCTACCCAGGTGGAGAATAGTAACTTCAGGCTTAGCACAAGGGTCCTGAACCACTGCCCTGTTACCTCACCACCAACCAATCAGAAGAAAACCTGAACACACTGGCAGATAATGAAGGCTCTGAACACCTCCCCAAATGATTAACTGTGATTAGCTCCCCCTTTCTCACTTTAAAATCTTTCATGGTCAAGCAGAATCTTTGGAGTTGGTTCTTGGATGTGATTTCACCTTCTGCCCAGGTTGCAGCCTCCTGAATAAAGCAACATTTCTTCTCCAACCAACATTTGTCTCGAGTATTGACTTTTGAGTAGCGAGCAGCCGAACCTGAGTTTGGTAACACATGTACATATTACTCAAAATATTAAAGAAACTGAAAGGAAAGTGAAGATAATGAGGGCTGGAGTGGTGAGGGAAGTCTTCAGGCAAGAAATGGAACCTGAGCTGGGCATTGATCAGTGGGAAGAAATGGACAAGCAGAAGGTGGTGAGGGAGAAGTGAGGGCAAGGATAATTCTAGGAGTAAAGGTGTGGAAGAAGCAACGAGGGGATGTCAAAATGAGTAGAATAAAATGAGGATTTTTACATGGGTTGGTACAAATTACATTTGTCCTGTGCGATTTTAAATGTACTTCTGAACACTAATTTCAAGGGTAATAAAAATTATGTTTCCAATTGAAATAACAAAGAAATTTTTTGCTATTTTAAGTTAAATATTTTTTTTTTTGGTTTATAATTTCTAAAAATTTTACAGAGGATTGACAGAGAGAACAAAGGAGTACACAGCCTGAGTGAGGAATACATGTGAAATGTCTACATTCATAGTTACATTAAGCACTATTTAGTTCTGCTTAAAGCATTCCATGGGCAATTCTGATTAGTGAGTCTGGAAGAGGAAGAAAAGAGCAACTCAATAGCTAATTTTTCCTAGATTTTCTCAAACCTCAGGGAAGTTTCATAGAACATGACACCATATTTGTAAATTCTGACTTCACATTAGAAACAATTTATTTGTGAACATTCAGAATATAGAGATATAAGAGCCAGATTATAATTTTAATAATCCAATGGATTGTGCCTACTCACTTAGGGCAATGTCGTTTATCACTCTCTTTGGGGTAATATATTATGGATATTTGTTCCTTGAACCCTTGACAAATCATTATAACTCAGCTTCTATGTACTCTTAGTTGTTCAAGGAAAACTTTCAGCCCAAGAAAATTCCAAAGAATTAATAATGTCAAATCATGTTTTTGTTATTTGTTAGTCAATTTGTATGAACATGGTTATATATACACAGATCATACATAGTTACATTTACATTATGATATTTCCCTTATCCCTTTTGCATATCTAAATTGTACATATCTTCCAAAGTCAAACTCAATAGTCCCAGCATAAAACCTTTCTAGATAATTCCAATCTTCATGAATCTTTCTCTCAAGATTTTCTTGACCTTAAAGTGGAATGAAAGACTAAGACAACAGAATGCTATAATTTGTGAACTCAGGTAGTGGATTTATATATATTTGGGTTTGTACTACTGTTCTGCTATTTTCTTTATGCTTTCAGGCAAATTACTTAATCTCCCATTAGCTTCAAATTTTTCTTTCTTAGAATGAGAACAGTAGCAATCCTCAGGTTTTTAATATAACATTGAATGAGACCATTTTTCCATATGGTTTGCATGGTGCTAGACTGTAAACTTTCAGTAAATGTAAGGCATTTTTAGAAGTAATAATAATATATGAGTATTACTATTAGTCTACCAAAGCAGAGAATTTTTTTTTAATAGGAGAGATTTTTAGGGATGCAACGACTTTATTTTTTGACACTCATTCTGATTACAATGCTCTTTCTGTCAATAAAAATCCTATTTTTCAACACTCAGCTCTTATACTATCATTAAGATTCTCTCAAATACTTCAGTAACCACTAATCTCCTTTTGAAACTGAACAGTACCCTGTGGGGACCCCCCGGATACAAAAGTCCCTCTGTGTCCCCCATTTCTTGTTTGTAGGAAAAATGCTTCAGCCTCCTAGACACTCCCTGAGTTCCAAAGGGCAGATTCAAACAGCTACTAATTAGGGAAGTGAATAAATGCAGAAACAAAGGGAAAGAAGTCAGGAAACAATAGTGCGTAGATAAAGCAGAGTCCTAGTTTCTTCTCAAGGCATACACATAACAATATATCTTTGAGCTCTTATACAGGAACTAAGGTCCCCATCTAAGTAGAGAATGGTAACTTTGGGATGAGCACAAGATTCCTGGAATACCACCCTGTTACCTCACCACCAGCCAATCAGAATAAAGTCACACACCCTGCAGCCCTCACTTCTAATTTTGCCTTTAAATCACTTTCTTGAAAACCATTAGGTAGTTCAGGTCTTTTGAGCAAGAGCCTCCTGTTATCTTTGCTTGGCCCTTGCAATAAATCTTTTTCAGCTCAAAACTTTAACATTTCAGTTCGTTTAGCCTCACTGTGCACCAGGCAAATGAACTTAGATTTGACAACACTTTGAATTATCTTAGTATTGTTAGGAAGTTATACAAAATTTTAACAATGTAATTTATAGAAACTTCTTTGAATTCAAACAGAACTATGCTTGAATCCCTTCTCTGTCATTTCCTAGCTATGTATTATTAAATAAGTAGCTATAATTGATCAAATATAAGAGACTGCCCAAGTTTCAAATTAGAAGACCCAAAAGAAGTTTGAATTTAAAAACTGAGTTACATATTTGCTTATAATTTTAAATGTAGTTGTAGATTTTAAAAACATCTATTAAATAAAATAATATATTGATTATTTTAATTAATTAAATAACTTGAAGTATAAGTGATTTACAATGTTTCAGGTGTAGAGCAAAATGATTATATATTAATACTATAAATTATATATATTATAAATTTATTTATATATACATACATATATATACAAATATATATTCAGTTACTTGTAATAACCTACAATAGAAAAGAATCTGAACAAGAATATATTTGCTTCTTCAGATTCTTTTCCATTATATGCTATTATGAGCTATTGAATATAGTTGCCTGTGCTATACAGTAGGTCCTTGTTATTTATCTCTTTTATATATAGTAGTATCTGTTAATCCCAAATTTCCACTCTATCCCTCCCCCACCCTTTCCCATTTGGTAACATTAAGTTTGCTTTCTATGTCTGTGAGCCTATTTCTGTTTTGTAAATAAGTTCATTTGTATTACTCTTTTTAGACTTCACATACAAGTGATATCATATGATATTTACTTCACTTAGTATGATAATCTCTAGGTCCACCCATGTTGCAGGAAATGGCAGTATTTAAATTATTTTTACAGCTGAGTAATATTCCATTGTGTGTATATATTTTATATCTATATCTATATATACAAACACACATACATATATACACATATGTATACATACATACATATATACACATATGTATACATACATATATATACACACAACATATCTTCTTTATCCATTCATCTGTTGATGGATATTTAGATTGCCTCCATGTCTTTGCTGTTGTATTGTAAATAGCGTTGCTATGAATATTGGGGTACTTACATCTTTTTGAATTACAATTTTTGTCTTTTCCAGATATATGCCCAGGCATGGGATTGCATGATCATATGGTAACTCTATTATTAGTGTTTTAAAGAACCTCCATACAGTTCTCCATAGTGGCTGCACCAATTTACATACTTACCGACAGTGTTAGGAGGGTTCCCTTTTTCCCACACCCTCTTCAGCCTTTATTCTTTGTAGACTTTTTGATGATGACCATTCTGGTAAGTGTGAGGTGGTTTCTCACTGTAGTTTTGATTTGTATTTCTCTAGTAATTAGCGATGTTGTGCATCTATCTATGTGCCTGTTGCCCATCTGTATGCCTTCTTTGAAGAAATGTCTATTTAAGTCTTCTGCCCTTTTTTTGATTGGGTTTTTGTTTTTTTGATATTGAGCTGTATAAGCCATTTTTTTTATATTTTGGAAATTAATCCCTTGTTTGTTTCATGGTTTGCAAACATTTTCTCCCAATCTGTAGGTTGCTTTATAATTTTATGGTTTCCTTTTTTGTGAAAAAGCTTTTAAGTTCAATTAGGTCACATTTATTTTGCTTTTGTTTCCATTACTTTAGAAGATGGATATAAAGAAAGATTGCTGTGATTTATGTCAAAGAGGGTTCTGCCTATGTTTTCCTCTAGGAGTTTTAGAGCATCCAGTCTTATATTTAGGTCTTTAATCTATTTGGAGTTTTTTTTTTTTTTTTTTTGTATACAGTGTGAGGGAATGTTCCAACATCACTGTTTTACATTTGCTGTCCAGTTTTACCAGCACCAATTATTAAAGAAATAATCTTTTTCTCCACTGTATATGCTTGCCTCCTTTGTCATAGATTAATTCATCATAGGTGTGCCAGTTTATTTTGGGGCTTTCTATCCTGTTCCATTAATCTATGTGTCTACTCTTCTTCCAGCAACACATTGTTTGGTTACTGTAGCTTTGAGGTATAGTCTGAAGTTAGGGAGCCTGATTCCTCCAGCTCTGTTCCTCTTTCTCAAGATTGTTTTGACTATCCAGTGTTTTTTTGTGTTTCTAAATAAATTTAAAAATCTTTTGTTCTGGCTCTGTGAGAAATGACATTGGTAATTTGATAGACATTGCATTGAATCTGTAGATTGCCTTGGGTATGGTTATTTTAACAATATTGATTCTTCCAGTCCAAGAACATAGTATATCCTTCCATCTGTTTGTGTCGTCTTCAACTAGTTTCAACAGCATCTTATAGTTTCCAGAATATAGGTCTTTTGCCTCCTTAAATTGGTTTATTCCTAGGCATTTTATTCTTTATGATGTGATGCTAAATGGGATTGTTTCCTTAATTTCTCTTTTTGATATTTCATTGTCAGTGTTTAGAAATGCAATGGATTTCTGTCTATTAACTTTGTATATTGTGACTTTACCAAATTAATTGATGAGCTCTAGTAGTTTTCTAGTAGCATCTTTATCATTTTCTCCATATAGTATCATGTCATCTGTAAATAGTGACAGTTTTACTTCTTTTCCAATTTAGATTCATTTTATTTCTGTTTCCTCTCTGATTGCTGTGGCTAGAACTTCCAATACCATGTTGCCTTAAAGTAGCAAGAGTGAGCATCCTTGTCTTATACCTGATCTTAGAGGTAATGCCTTCAGCTTTTCACTACTGAGGGTGATGTTAACTATCAGCTTGTCATATATGGCCTTTATTATGTTGAGGTATATTCCCTGTATGCCCACTTTCTGAAGAGATTTTATCTTAAGTGGATGTTGAATTTTATCAAAATGATCATATGGTTTTTATTGAGATGATCATATTAGATGATATAGAGTAAGTCCCCTACATACAAACAAATTCCATTCTGAGAGCACATCGTAAGTCCAATTTGTTCTTAAGTATGACAAAGTTATCCTAGGTATCCAACTAACATAATTGGCTATATAGTACTGTAATAGGTTTATAATACTTTTCAAATAATACATAAAAATATTACATAAAACAAATAAATAAAAAACAAACACAAAAAATAAAGAAAATAT
The DNA here is from genome assembly GCF_949987515.2 of Delphinus delphis. Lineage (NCBI taxonomy): Eukaryota > Metazoa > Chordata > Mammalia > Artiodactyla > Delphinidae > Delphinus > Delphinus delphis. Next base: position 57,912,853 of record NC_082695.1, read on the forward strand.
TTTCATCATACATCATACTGAGTACAGTACCTCAAAAAGTACAGTAGTACAGTACAACAGCTGGTGCTCCTTAGCAGTACCAGCTACATCACTGCTACTTTATGCTTGCTTCTGAACATCCTGGGCTTATAATAAAGATATTGTACTACTGTACTCTATACAATACTGTACAGTAAAGTACACTAAAGCACAACCACTTGTAGAGGATGCACGCACATGACAATGTACACCAGACATGTGAACTAGCTTCCATGATTGGACATGTGAATGCATGTTCACATCTTTGAAAGTTCACATGAAGGTTCGTATGTAAGGGACTTGATGTATTGAGATGATCATGTTTTTATTCTTCAATTTTTTAATGTGATATATCATACGGATTGATTTGTGGATATTGAAAAATTCTTACATTCCTGGGATAAATCTCACTTGATTGTGGTGTATGATCTTTTAAATATATTGTTAGCTTCGGTTTGTTAATATTTTTTTGAAGGTTTTTGCATCTATGTTCATCAATGTTATTGGCGTACAATTTTCCTTTTTGTGATATCATGGTCTGCTTTCATTATCAGAGTGATGGTGGTCTCACACAAAGAGTTCAGAAGTGTTCTTTTCTTTGAAATTTTTTTGGAATGGTTTCAGATGGATAGGTGATTACTCTAAACTTTTGGTAGAATTTACCTGTGAAATCATTTGATCATGGACTTTTTTGTTGGGGTTTTTTAAATTACACATTCAATTTCAGTAATTATAATTGTTCTATTAATATTTTATATCTCTTCCTGATTCATCCTTCGGAGATTGTACCCTTGTAAGAAATTATCTATTTCTTCTAGATTGCCCATTTTATTTGTGTATAGTTGCTTGTGGTAGTCTCTTAAGATGCTTTGTATTTCTGTGGTGTCAGTTGTAACTTCTTTTTCAGTACATTTTCTTTCTTTCATTGGGATATAGTTGTTTTACAATGTTGTGTTAGTTTCTACTGTATGGCTAAGTGAAATAGAGTTACCTATGCTATACAGCAGGTTCTTATTAGTTATCTATTTTATACATGTTAGTGTATATATGTCAATCCCAATCTCCCAATTCACCCCCCACTCCCCACCCCCTGCTTCTCCCCTTGGTGTCCATACATTTGTTCTCTACATCTGTGTCTCTGTTTCTGCCTTGCAAAACATTTTTCTAGATTCCACATGTATGTGTTAATATACAATATTTATTTTTCTCTTTCTTACTTCACTCTGTATGACAGTCTCTAAGTCCATCCACTTCTCTACAAATGACCCAATTTTGTTCTTTTTTATGGCTGAGTAATATTGCATTGTATATATGTACCATATCCTCTTTATCCATTCATCTGTCAATGGACATAGAGGTTGATTCCATGACTTAGCTATTGTAAATAGTGCTGCAATAAACATTGGAGTGCCTGTGCCTTTTTGAATTATGGTATTCTCAGGGTATGTGCACAGTAGTGGGATTGCTGGGTCATAGGGTAGTTCTATTTTTAGTTTATGTAAGGAACCTCCATACTGTTCTCCATAGTAGCTGTATCAGGTTACATGCCCACAAACAGTGCAAGAGGGAGCCCTTTCCTCCCCACCCTCTCCAGCATTTATTGCTTGTAGATTTTTTTTATGATGGCCATTCGGACTGGTGTGAGGTCATACCTCATAGTAGTTTTGATCTGCATTTCTCTAATAATTAGTGATGTTGAGCAGCTTTTCATGTGTCTCTTGGCATCTGTATGTCTTCTTTCGAGAAATGTCTATCTAGGTCTTCTGATCAGTTTTTGATTGGGTTATTTGTTGTTTTGATATTGAGCCTGTTTATATATTTTGGAGATTAATCCTTTGACTGTTGATTCCTTTGCACATATTTTCTCCCATCCTAAGGTTTGTCTTTTCATCTTGGTTATGATTTCCTTTGTTGTGCAAAAGCTTTTAAGTTTCCTTAAGTCTGTTTATATATTTTGGAGATTAATCCTTTGACTGTTGATTCCTTTGCAAATATTTTCTCCCATCCTAAGGTTTGTCTTTTCATCTTGGTTATGATTTCCTTTGTTGTGCAAAAGCTTTTAAGTTTCCTTAAGTCCCATTTGTTTATTTTTTGTTTTTATTTCCATTACTCTAGGAGGTGGGTCAAAAAAGATCTTGCTGTGGTTTATGTCAAAGAGTGTTCTTCCTATGTTTTCCTCTAAGAGTTTTATAGTGTCTGGCCTTACATTTAGATCTTTAATCCATTTTCAGTTTATTTTTGTGTATGGTGTTAGGTTGTGTTCTAATCTCATTCTCCTAAATGTAGCTGTCCTATTTATTGAAGAGGCTGGCTTTTCTCCATTGTATATCCTTGCCGTCTTTGTCACAGATTAGTTAACCATACGAGTTTGTCTTTATTTCTGTGCTTTCAATCCGATTCTATTGATCTATATTTCTATTTTTGTGCTAGTACGATACTGTCTTGATTACTGTAGCATTGTAGTATAGGCTGAAGTCAGGGAGCCTGATTCCTCCAGCTCCATTTTTCGTTCTCAAGATTGTTTTGGCTATTCGGTGTCTTTTGTGTTGCCATACAAACTTTGAATTTTTTTGTTCTAGATCTGTGAAAAATGCCATTGGTAGTTTGATAGGGATTGCATTGAATCTATAGATGGCTCTGGGTAGTAGAGTCATTTTCACAATGTTGATTCTTCCAATCCAAGAACATAGTATATCTCTCCATGTATTTGTATCATCTTTAATTTTTTCATTGGTGTCTTATAATTTTCTGCATACAGGTCTTTTGTCTCTGTAGGTAGGTTTATTCCTAGATATTTTATTCTTTTTGTTGCAATGGTAAATGGGAGTGTTTTCTTGATTTCACTTTCAGATTTTTCATCATTAGTCTATAGGAAAGCCATAGATTTCTGTGCATTAATTTTGTATCCTGCAACTTTACCAAATTCATTGATTAGCTCTAGTAGTTTTCTGGTAGCATCTTTAGGATACTCTATGTATAGTATCATGTCATCTGCAAACAGTGAGAGCTTTACTTCTTTTCCGATTTGGATTCCTTTTATTTCCTTTTCTTCTCTGATAGCTGTGGCTAAAACTTGCAAAACTATGTTGAATAAGAGTGCTGAGAGTGGGCAACCTTGTCTTGTTCCTGATCTTAGTGGAAATACTTTCAGTGTTTCACCATTGAGAACAATGTTGGCTGTGGGTTTGTCATATATGGCCTTTAATACGTTAAGGAAAGTTCCCTCTATGCCTACTTTCTGCAGGGCTTTTATCATAAATGGGTTTTGAAGTTTTTCAAAAACTTTCTCTGCATCTATTGAGATGATCATATGTTTTTTCTCCTTCAATTTGTTAATATGCTCTATCACATTGATTGATTTGCATATATTGAAGACTCCTTGCATTCCTGGAATAAACCCCACTTGATCATGGTGTATGATCCTTTTAATGTGCTGTTGGATTCTGTTTGCTAGTATTTTGTTGAGGATTTTTGCATCTATATTCATCAGTGATATTGGCCTGTAGTTTACTTTCTTTGTGACATCCTTGTCTGGTTTTGGTATCAAGGTGATGGTGGCTTCATAGAATGAATTTGGGAGTGTTCCTCCCTCTGCTATATTTTGGAAGAGTTTGAGAAGGATAGGTGTTAGCTCTTCTCTAAATGTTTGCTAGAATTCGTGTGTGAAGCCATCTGGTCTTGAGCTTTTGTTTGTTGGAAGATTTTTAATCACAGTTTCAATTTCAGTGCTTGTGATTGGTCTGTTCATATTTTCTATTTCTTCCTGATTCAGTCTTGGCAGTTGTGCATTTCTAAGAATTTGTCCATTTCCTCCAGGTTGTCCATTTTATTGGCTTGGAGTTGCTTGTAGTAATCTCTCATGATCCTTTGTATTTCTGCAGTGTCAGTTGTTACTTCTCCTTTTTCATTTCTAATTCTATTGATTTGAGTCTTCTCCCTTTTTTTCTTGATGAGTCTGGCTAATGGTTTATCAATTTGGTTTATCTTCTCAAGGAACCAGCTTTTAGTTTTATTGGTCTTTGCTATTGTTTCCTTCATTTCTTTTTCATTTACTTCTGATCTGATTTTTATGATTTCTTTCCTCTGCTAACTTTTGGTTTCTTTGTTCTTCTTTCTGTAATTGCTTTAGGTGCAAGGTTAGGTTGTTTATTCGAGATGTTTCCTGTTTCTTAAGGTAGGATTGTGTTGCTCTAAACTTCCCTTTGAGAACTGCTTTTGCTGCATCCTATTGGTTTTAGGTCATTGTGTCTCCATTGTCACTTGTTTCTAGGTATTTTTTGATTTCCTCTTTGAATTCTTCAGTGATCACTGTGTTACTAAGTACTGTATTGTTCAGCCTTCATGTGTTTGTATTTTTTACAGATCTTTTCCTGTAACTGACATCTAGTCTCTTAGCATTGTGGTCAGAAAAGATACCTGATATAATTTCAATTTTCTTAAATATACCACAGCTTGATTTCTGACCCAAGATATGATCTATCATGGAGAATGTTCCATAAGCACTTGAGAAGAATGTGTATTCTGTTGTTTTTGGATGGAGTGTCCTATAAATATCAATTAAGTTCATCTTGTTTAATGTATCATTTAAAGCTTGTGTTTCCTTATTTATTTTCATTTTGGATGACCTGTCCATTGGTGAATGTGGGGTGTTAAAGTCCCCAACTATGAATGTGTTACTGTCGATTTCCCCTTTTATGGCTGTTAGTATTTGCCTTATGTATTGAGGTGCTCCCATGTTGGGTGCATAAATACTTACAATTGTTATATCTTCTTCTTGGATTGATCCCTTGATCATTATGTAGTGTCCTTTTTTGTCTCTTGTAATAGTCTTTATTTTAAAGTCTATTTTGTCTGATATGAGAATTGCTACTCCAGCTTTCTTTTGTTTTCCATTTGCATGAAATATCTTTTTACATCACCTTACTTTCAGTCTGTATGTGTCTCTAGGTCTGAAGTGGGTCTCATGTAGACAGCATATATATGGTTCTTGTTTTGGTATCCATTCAGCCAATCTATGTCTTTTGGTGGGAGAATTTAGTCCATTTACATTTAAGGTAATTATCAATATGTATGTTCCTATTCCCATTTTTTAAATTGTTTTGTGTTCGTTATTGTATATCTTTTTCTTCTCTTGTGTTTCTTGCCTAGAGAAGTTCCTTTAGCATTTGTTGTAAAGCTTGTTTGGTGGTGCTGAACTCTCTCAGCTTTTGCTTGTCTGTAAAGGTTTTAATTTCTCCATCAAATCTGAATGAGATCCTTGCTGGGTAGAATAATCTTGGTTGCAGGTTTTTCTCCTTCATCACTTTAAATATGTCCTGCTACTCCCTTCTGGCTTGCAGAGTTCCTGCTGAAAGATCAGCTGTTAACCTTATGGGGATTCCCTTGTGTGTTATTTGCTGTTTTTCCCTTGCTGCTTTTAAAATGCTTTCTTTGTATTTAATTTTTGACAGTTTGATTCATATGTGTCTTGGCATATTTCTCCTTGGATTTATCCTGTATGAGACTCTCTGAGATTCCTGGACTTGATTAACTATTTCCTTTCCCATATTAGGGTAGTTTTCAACTATAATCTCTTCAAATATTTTCTCAGTCCCTTTCTTTTTCTCTTCTTCCTCTGGAACACTTATAATTCGAATGTTGGTGCATTTAATGTTGTCCCAGAGGTCTCTGAGACTGTCCTCAGTTCTTTTCATTCTTTTTTCTTTATTCTTCTCTGCAGTAATTATTTCCTCTATTTTATCTTCTAGGTCACTTATCCGTTCTTCTGCCTCAGTTATTCTGCTATTGATCCCATCTAGAGTATTTTTCATTTCATTTATTGTGTTGTTCATTGTTGTTTGTTTCATCTTTAGTTCTTCTAGGTCCTTGTTAGATGTTTCTTGCATTTTGTCTATTCTATTTATAAGATTTTGGATCATCTTTACTATCATTATTCTGAATTCTTTTTCAGGTAGACTGCCTATTTCCTCTTAATTTGTTAGGTCTGGTGGGTTTTTATCTTGCTCCTTCATCTGTGGTGTGTTTTTCTGTTCTCATTTTGCTTATCTTACTGTGTTTGGGGTCTCCTTTTTGCAGGCTGCAGGTTCGTAGTTCCCGTTGTTTTTGGTGTCTGTCCCCAGTGGCTAAGGTTGGTTCATTGGGTTGTGTAGGCTTCCTGGTAGAGGGGACTAGTGCCTGTGTTCTGGTGGTTGAGGCTGGATCTTGTCTCTCTGGTGGGCAGGTCCACGTCTGGTTGTGTGTTTTGGGGGGTCTGTGGACTTATTAAAATTTTATGCAGTCTCTCTGCAAATGGGTGGGATTGTGTTCCTGTTTTCCTAGTTGTTTGGCATAGGGTGTCCAGCACTGTTTCTTGCTGGTCGTTGTGTGAACCTGGGTGCTGACGTTGAGATGGAGATCTCTGGGAGATTTTCACCATTTGATAATATGTGGAGTTGAGAGGCACAGCACTGACTCTTGGCTGCAGCACCAAGAGTCTTTCATCCACACTGCTCAGAATAAAAGGGAGAAAAGGTAGAGAGAAAGAATTAGTAGAAATAGGAAGAAAGAAAGAAAGAAAGAAAGAAAGAAAGAAAGAAAGAAAGAAAGAAAGAAAGGAAGGAAGGAAGGAAGGAAGGAAGAAAGAAAGAAAGAAAGAAAGAAAGAAAGAAAGAAAGAAAGAAAGAAAGGCAGAAATGAAGGAAGAAAGATAGAAAGAAGAAAAGAAGGAAAGAAAGAAAGGAGGAAGGATGGGAGGGAGGGAGGGAGGGACGGTGGGAGGAAGAAATGAAGGAAGGAAGGAGGGAAGATAGGAAAAAAAGAAAGAAAGAAAGAAAATAAAGTAAAATAAAATAATTAAATTAAAAAATAATTATTAAAAAAAATTAAAAAATAGAAAAACGGATGGATAAAACCTTAGGACCAATGGTGGAAGTAAAGCTATACAGACAAAATCTCATACAGAAGCATACATGAACACTCTCACAAAAAGAAGAAAAGGAGAAAAAATCATATATCTTGCTCTCAAAGTCCACCTCCTCAATTTGGGAAGATTCATTGTCTATTCATGTATTCCACAGATGCAGGGTACATCAAATTGATTGTGAAGCTTTAATCACTGCTTCTGAGGCTGCTGGGAGAGATTTCCCTTTCTCTTCTTTGTTCTCACCGCTCCTAGGGTCTCAGCTTTGGATTTGACCTCACCTCTGTGTATAGGTTGCCGGAGGGCGTCTGTTTTTCCACTCAGACCGGATGGGGTTAAAGGAGCCGCTGATTCGGGTGCTCTGGCTCACTCAGGCCAGTGGGGAAGGAGGAACACGGAATGCAGGGCGACTCGGCAGTGGCAGAGGCTGGCGTGACATTGCACCAGCCTGAGGTTCGCCGTGTGTTCTCTCGGGGAAGTTGTCCCTGGATCCCGGGAACCTGGCAGTGGCGGGCTGCACAGGCTCCCCAGAAGGGAGGTGTGTATTGTGACCTGTGCTTGCACACAGCCTTAGCATCTCCTGCCCGTCTCAGGGGTCTACGCTTTTATCCAGGGCTCGCGCCCATCTCTGGAGCTCCTTTAAACAGAGCTCTTAATCCCCTCTCGTCATGCACCAGGAAGCAAAGAGGGAAGAAAAAGCCTCATGCCTCTTCAGCAGCTCCAGACCTTTTCCCGGACTCCCTCCAGGCTAGCCGTGATGCACTGACCCCTTCAGGCTGTGTTCACGCCGCCAACCCGTGCTGCGTTGCGACCAAAGCCCGAACCTCAGCTCCCAGCCCCACCCGCCCCGGCAGGTGAGCAGACAAGCCGCTCGGGCTGGTGAGTGCCGGTCGGCACCAATCCTCTGTGCGGGAATCTTCCTGCTTTGCCCTCTGCACCCCTGTTGCTGCGCTCTCTTCCGCGGCCCCGTAGTTCCCCACCCCCCGCCGTCACTCACAGTCTCCGCCCGCAAAGGGGCTTCCTAGTGTGTGGAAACCTTTCCTCCTTCACAGCTCCCTCCCACTGGTGCAGGTCCCATCCCTATTCTTTTGTCTCTGTTTATTCTTTTTTCTTTTGCCCTACCCAGGTACGTGGGGAGTTTCTCGCCTTTTGGGAGGTCTGAGGTCTTTTGTCAGTGTTCAGTAGGTGTTCTGTAGGAGTTGTTCCATGTGTAGATGTATTTCTGATGTATCTGTTGGGAGGAAGGTGATCTCCGTGTCTTACTCTGCCGCCATCTTCCCCTCGTCCCTCCAATGCATTCTTGCTGTATTTGTCTCACTTCTTACATCTAAGGCTTGAATTCTTGTTGCATTAATTTTTGTGAGTGGTGTAAGATAAAGGTCAGGACCCCACTCAAAAATTATTGAGAATTCTATAAATCTTTGCTTATATGCATTACGTATTAATATTTCTATATTATAAAATAAAACAGACTTTAAAAATGTTTATTAGTATAATTAATAATAAACTCCATTATATGTTAACATAAATAATGTTTATGAAACAAAATAACTACAATTTTCAAAACAAAAATAGTTGGAGAGAAGAGTATTATTGTTTTACAGTTTTGCAGATTCATGTGGCTCTGGGAAGACACTTAAATTTTCATGTTGCTTCTGCTATGGTTAATTTTATGTGTCTATCTGACTGGGGTAAGGAATGCCTGGTAAAATATTATTTCTGGATGCATTGGTGAGGACGTTTCTAGGAAAGATTATCACTTGGATTGTTAGACTGAGTAAAGATCCACCCTCACCAAAGTGAGTCGGTATCATCTAATCCATTGGGAGCCTGAATAGAAGAAAAAGGCAGAGGATGGGTGAATTTTTTTCTTTTTGTTTGAGCTCCTGCCCTCAGACATCCAACTAAGGCTGAGAATTACACCATAAGCTGTCCTGGTTCTCAGGCTTTCAGAGTCAGACTGAATTGAACCAACAATGTTCCTGGTTCTCCACCTTCAGACAGCAGAAATTTTGAATGAGGTTTTATCAATTAATTGTTTTTTAAAATCCTACAATTATCATTTGTAAAACATTGGTTTATTGACCCAAGCTGAATTTCTAAATGTTGACACATTTTATTGTAAAATATCAAGATCAGATTCATTAATATTCCCACTGATTTCATCAGAAAAGTCTTAAAATATTGAAGAGCTGTCCAAATCCATGGGGTGTATACAGATTTTCCAAAATTCTAATTTTTGTTTGCAAATCTGATGGTGGCATTGTCATTTGTTTTCCTTGAAGTAACTAGCTTATTCATTATTTTTTGAGAAAATATATGCCAACTACCTAAGTCTGAATAACCATATTTTGTCAGTAAATTATTATTACTAATAAAAAACAGCCTTCTATGAACAAATTAGCTGATTTAGCCTGCCACTCAATTGCACAGGTGCTTTTCCTGGAGTTAACCATCTAATATCAGTATGGGACAGAGGTTCTTTATCATTTTCTCATACAGTATATTAAAGAAAAATATGTACTCAAGGGTAGAGATTTAATAAATTTCATAATTTCTATTGATTCATCAAAGAGATTCTTAAATAAAATTAGCATATTTTTACTCTAACTGTGTAGTGGTCAAGAATAAAATAATCTCTAGTAGAATTTGTACCACCACATTGATTTATTCCAAGGAACTAGTATTTTTATGTACCATAATTTCTGTACCATCAGTATAAATGTCAACAGTGAAAAAATGAGAATACTGTTTTAGTTTTATTATAAAAATAAAATTGACATTATAAACTCTCTGAACAAGTTTTGGAGATCCCCTGGTCTAGACCAGTCTAGATTCACCAGTCTTAGACCAGCAATGCCACTACTTGGTCCAAAATCTTTTTTCTATGGCCAACAGCAGTGTCAGGAATCATAGTAATTTTTCCTTTTGTACTTTCAGAAAATATTTATTTATCTCATTCTCTTAAATCCAGGAATGCTACTTACAAAGGTCTCTTCTAACAAGAATTTCCTTAATGTTTCTTTTCTATTCCATATCTGTTAATCACTCTGAACTACCAAGAAAGTTTAGGATCGAGCACAGACTCATAACTTGACAAGCAGAAAATGATCATTATTACTTTCATTGTAACTCTTTGTTCTGTGAAGTCACTTTAGCCCTCAGCTATGAAATCACTGCCTCAAAACTCTTGATATAAGTTTTGGAAATAAGTAGAATATATACATAAAATATATTTTAAAAAGCATTGCTGTTTGTTTTCCCTTTCCTCTTTAAAAAAGATTATTTATGAAACACGTCACTCTGGTAGAAGGCAGAATTTATAAGAAAGGGAAAGAAAAAATTGCAATGAAGAGTAGAACACATGCATACTTGATAGTAATACATTCCAAATATATATACAAAGATAAATAAAAATATTTTAGGTATAAAGATAAGGACAACTATATATGTGTGTGAAAGTGGTGCTTGTTTTAAAATGATGCTTAATACAAAAACAAAGCAAACAATAACAAAAACCCTTTCTCAATAATCTCAACATCTTGGGAAAACCACTTATTTTATCACCACCTAAACTAGCCCAATGATGGGATAGCTGTATAAGTTCCTCACTGTATTTGTATAGGCTGTGAACTTAATAGGTAATATAACAATGGCAGTATTCCTGAGAAAAGTAGGAACAAAATTAGACCAATTTGTCAGATAATTCAGGAGGCTGTGTGGAGTGTTTGACATAAATGACCAAATATGACTTAAGATGCTTTACTCACTGTATTTTCTTGCTTGGGGAACTATGGTTTGAAAAAGAAAAAATAATCAGGAAAACTATATCAGTCATCAACTTATTGGGAGGTTTGCCACTGCCTTGTCTCATACACTTTTGCATGTGGGAGTTTTGCTGTTGAACATGTGGTTTGATTTTATTTTTTATCAAATTTTGTTCATATTTTTTCTATTCTCCCTTAAGACTCAAGGAGAGAGAGTTGTCATACACAGCCTGAAGAGAAAATAGGGTAGATATTGATTCAAAGATTCTTGGGTGTATGAGCAATAATATTGAAATATTTTACATTTTCTATTAAAATGTAATTCTGCTATCACCTAAGAAGACAGTCAAAAAGGTGAAAAACTGAGCTAAAAAGGAAAAATAGTTGAGCCATAATTTAGACAATTTAATTCACTTCTTGACAGTTACAACATCAGTCATCTCAATGCATCCAGACTCAACTCTCAGTTGCTTCTATTTTCCAATCTGTCTTAAACTAATCACATGCAATATAGTTTATAATAATAATAATAGTATAACCAAAATACTACCTTCCATTTTCTTTGTGCTTTTTATACAAAAAATTTTCCATGTTCATTATCTATTTTAATCCATAGATGATTGATTCAATTAAGTAGGAAATGTAGGATTTACATATTACAAATGAGAACAATAAAGTGTATAGATTACATGATATGCTTAAATTCATGTGCTGAATCCCTAGTGAAGCCAAACAAGACAACATTTCTAGTTGAAGGTTCTTTTCTTTTACTTCTCTACTCTGCAGATTGACCTTTACATTTAACCTCAAATTAATTTGTTAAATAAATACAACACACACCACAAATCATTTTTTATTTGTAGTTTACATATAAAAATTGACTTCTTAGTGTCAGCTTTTATTGAAAGTTTCAATTCTCCTCTTTCTGTCTTCCTGTGCAAAATTGTAGTAAAAGTCCTGTTTGGTTAACTATATTTTTTCCTCCAAAGTAATAGCTGATTATTGAGTATTCTTATCCAAATACCAGGGGAAATATTGAAGATTAGGAAACTCTCTCTGCGTAAACATTCTTATTGTTAACTTAGATTCCTCAACAAGAATATATGTTTTAACACTCATGTTTTGTTTTGTTTTTTTTGGGTATGCGGGCCTCTCACTGTTGTGGCCTCTCCCATTGCGGAGCACAGGCTTTGGACACGCAGGCTCAGCAGCCATGGCCCACGGTCCCAGTTGCTCCACGGCGTGTGGACTCCTCCCGGACCGGGGCACGAGCCCGTGTCCCCTGCATTGGCAGGCAGACTCTCAGCCACTGCTCCACGAGGGAAGCCCAAACACTCATGATTTTTATTAATGATTCCTCAACAAGAATATGTGTTTTTGCACTCATTTTTTTTTATTAATCTCCAGCTTCTCCTTAGAACTGTTTGAAGTGACTGTAATAACAAACCAATTAGGAGTATTATGAGTGATTCCTTTAAATGTGTATGTTGTAGGAGGGGCAGCCCTGTGTAAAACAAGATTTCATTTCTTGAGTTTAATTTTGCTCATAAAATAACCCTAATCAAATTTTCTGAGCTCTTTTCTCTATGCTGTCCAACATTAATTCTCCATTTGAGTTTAACTATTTTACTTCTTGTTTCACTGCACAAGATATAGACATTTTTAACCATCCCCCATAAACAGCCTATCTCCTTCTTCTCTGTTTAAAATATTACTCCATCATTTAAAACTAGCTCAGATCCCACCAACTCCATGGAGCTCATCCTGACTTCTCAAAATCTAGTCATCTTTCTTATCTGGGCTCTTTTTTTCTTATTTAAGAAAGTGGTCTCAGCTAGAGAAATAACTCTGGGAAACTTAAGCAGATTGATGCTAAATAAAGTCATGAAACTGAATGAGATCACCTAGTAATTGAGTGTAGTTGTAACCAAGTGGGACACTATGGAGTCTTCCTGGAGCCAACCTTTCCCCGTATCCTCAGCTTTAGTTCTTCTCTGAAGTACCTAGATAATTGTATCTGATGCACATTTCCTGAATTGTTCTACAGATGCTAAAACCACCACCAAATAGAAAAAGTTAACTACTTGATGACCATGAGCATATAGCCCCCAGACCTACTGGCACCTAAGGATAGATAATGTTAACCCCTGTGACAACACTCTCTTACCTCACCATCAACCAGTAGGAGAATTGTGCATGAGCTGATTACATATCCTAGGACTCCTCCTCTCTCACCTTGCCTTTAAAAATGCTTTTCTGAAACCCAGCAGGGAATTCAGGTATTCTGAGCACTAACTGTCCTGGACACCTTTCTTGGCTGCTGCAAAAAATGCTGCACTTTCCTTCACCACAACTCTGTGTCAGTAGATTGGCTTTACTGCACATGGGCAAGCAGAATGAAGTTTGGTTCAGTAACACAGGAAAAAAAGAAAATCTGAGGACTGGTAACACAAAAAGGAATTAAAGGAAAAAAATAAACCAAAAGAAAGAAAAGGAACAAAAGAAAAATGAAAAGAAAAGAAGAAAGAGACAGAAGATCCAAAGTTAAAAAAAAATCAAGCAAAAAAATAAAGTATTTCAAGGAAGAGAGAGTGATCAGCTTTGCCAAATACTGCTGATAAATAATGAATAACTTTTACTCCCACACTCTTTTTACTATTGGATAGAAGGAGATAAGAATGGAGATTAACCAAAAGTTTTCTTGATTGTTTTTCAGTTTTTCTAGGATAGCTTGGGAACTTCTGGAGAGCCTCCTCTCATATCCAAGTCCTTTTGTATTTTGATTAACACCCTACAATTAGTACCTCTACTCATACTATCATATACAGTTGGCTCCTGACCAACATTGGATTGAACTGTGTGGATCCACTTATAAGTGGATTTTTTTTTCAATAAATATATTGGAAATTTGCAACAATTTGAAAAAACTAGCAGATGAAGCAGGTAGCCTAGAAATATGGAAAAAAATAATAAGAAGTTAGGTATGTCATGAATGTATAAAAATATACATAGATACTAGTCCATTTTATTGTTTACTACCATAAAATATAGAGAAGTCTATTAGAAACAGTAGAAATTTAGCAAAACTTATGCACACAAACACCTACAGACCAAACATGGTACCATTCACCATCACAAGAAATATAAACAAATGTAAAGGTGCAGTATTAAATTATAACAGCATAAAGTTAACTGTAGTAATACTGTACTACTGTAGTAATTTTGTAGCCACCTCCTGTTGCTATTGCAGTGAGCTCAAGTGTTGTGAGTATCTGCTTAAAACACCATGTGACCCTCGTCATCTCCATCTGAGCAGTTCAGCTCTCCAGTAAATTGGATATAACAGTAAAAAAATGATTTCACACATTCTCATATAATTTTTATTGTTCTTAGTGTAATTCTGTAAACCTTGAGTAACACCATAGGATGAAGTGCACTAATGAACACTTCTCAGGAAGTGCTCCTGAGAAACAGAAAAGTCATGACATTATAAGAAAAAATTAAATTGCTTGATATGTACAGTATATTGAGATCTGCAGTGGTGGTTGCCCATTCATTCCAAGACAAATGAATCCAGCATAAGGACAATTATCAAAAAGGAACAGGAGGGCTTTCTTGGTGGCACAGTGGTTGAGAGTCTACCTGCCGATGCAGAGGACATGGGTTCATGCCCCAGTCTGGGAAGATCCCACATGCCGCGGAGCAGCTGGGCCTGTGAGCCATGGTCGCTGAGCCTGCGTGTCCAGAGCCTGTGCTCCGCAACGGGAGAGGCCACAACAGTGAGAGCCCCACGTAACGCCCCACCCCCCTCCAAAAAAATAGGAAATTTAAGGAATCATTGCTACAGCTATGCCAACATGTGCAAAAACCTCACTTTTTGTAAAATACCTTTTTATCTTATCTTGAAATTTTAGCTTTTATGTGTATGCAGGATTGTTATAAGAAATGAATACCTATAAACTCCAATATGACTTGAAAAATGTGAAGTCATTATACAATAACACAAAGCAAAAGGAAGGTGAAGCATCTAAAGTCAGAGAACTTAATGCCAGCAAAAGATGGTTTAATAATTTTAGAAAGAGGTTTGGCTTTAAAAATGTCAAGATAACAGGAGAAGCTCCTTCTGTCAATGAGGATGCAGTACATGCATTCCCAGACATCACTATGAAAATCATTGAAGTGAAAGGATATCTACCTGGACAGGTTTTTAATGCAGATAAAAGTGTCCTATTCTGGAAAAATAATTCCAAAAAAGACAATCATTAGTAAGGAAGTGAAGTGTGCAGCAGGATTTAAGGCAGGAAGGATTAGAATAACTCTACAGTTTTATGCAAATGCAGTCAGTTTTATGATCAGAACTGCCCTTATGTATAAAGCTGATGATGCCCGAGCCTTTAAGGGAAAATAAATATGACATATCTGTCTTGTGGTTGTACAACCAGAAGGCCTGGACAATGAGAATCTTTTTCTGGATTGGTTCCATCGATGCATTGTCCCTGAAGTCAAGAAGTAAATTGCCAGTAAGGGACTAACTTTTGTTTTTCTTCCAGTTGTATTTAGATATAATTGATATATAGTACTGTATAAATTTAAGGTTTTACAGAATAATGATTTGATTTACATACATCATAAAGTGATTATCACAAGTTTAGTGAGCATTTATCATCTCATATAGATAATAAACTTTTTAAAAAATAGAAAAAATGTTTCCTTGTGATTAGGACTCTTAGGATGTGCTTTATTAATGACTTTCATATATGACATACCACAGTGTGAATTAAATTTATCAGGTTGTACATTACATACCTAGTACTTACTTGTCTTATAACTGGAAGTTTGTACCTTTTGACTGCCTTCATCTAATTCCCCCTTCCCCTCTGGTAGCCATAAATTTGATTTTATTTTCGATTAGTTTGTTTTTGAAATATAACTGACTTACAACACTATGTTGGTTCCTGTTACACAATATGGTGTATAGAAATGATATTTTTATACATTTCAAGCTGATCATTAAGGTGTCTAGTTACAGTAACCGAAGATATTATATAGTTTTTAACAACATACCCCACATCATACATTTCATATCTGTGAACCATTTATCTTGCAACTGGAAGTATGTACCTCTTAATCTCTCTCAACTATTTATTTTCTCCCTCCACCACTTTTTTCTCTGGATATCACCTGTTAGTACACTATATGTATGAATCAGTTTCTGTTTTGTTGAATATTTTTATTCATTTTGCTTTTTTTTAGATTCCACATATAAGTGAAATCATACAGTATTTGTCTTTCCCTAACTTATTTCACTTAGCCTAATACTCTCTAGGTTCATGTATATTGTCACAAATGGCAAAATTGCACTCTTTTCTATGACTGAGTAATATTCCATTATATATGTGTATATACCAAATCTTCTATATCCATTCTTCTATTGATGAGCACTTAGGTTGTTTCTGTGTCTTGGTTGTTATAAATAATGCTGTGATGAACATTGTGGTGTGTATATCTTTTTAAATTAGTATTTTTGTTTTATTTGGATAAATACCCAGGAAAGAATTTGCTGGATTATATGGTAGTTCTACTTTTAATTTTTTGAGGTATATTTATACTGTTTCCATAGTGACTGCCCCAATTTACATTCCCACCAACAGTGCCAGAACGTTCTCTTTCTCCACATCATTGACAACACTTGTTATTTGTTGTCTTTTTGTTAATAGCCATTCTGACAGGTGTGAAGTGATATCTCACTGTGGTTTTGATTTCCATTTCCCTGATGATTAATGATGTTGGGCATCTTTTCATGTGCCAGTTGGCCATCTGTATACCTTCCATAGAAAAAAAAATGTCTGTTTGGATCCTCTGCCCATTTCTGATTAGTTTTTTTTTTTTTTTGATGTAGATTTTTATGATTCTTTCCATATTTTGGATACAAACCCCTTATTTAATATGTCTTTTGTAAATACCTTCTCTCATTCAAAGGGTGGCCTTTTCACTTTGTTGATAGTTTCCTTCACTGTGCAAAACCTTTTTTGTGTGAATCAGTCCCATTAATCAGATGTAGTCCCATTTGATTATTTTTGCATTTATTTCCTTTGTCTGAAGAGACACATCAAAAATATATATATATATATATATATATATATATAAGACCAATGCTAGAAAGATTACTGCCTATGTTTTCTTCTAGAAGTTTTATGATTTCAGTATTACATTTAAGTCTTTAAGCCATTTTGAATTTATTTTTGTACAT
Source organism: Delphinus delphis (assembly GCF_949987515.2). Classification (NCBI taxonomy): domain Eukaryota; kingdom Metazoa; phylum Chordata; class Mammalia; order Artiodactyla; family Delphinidae; genus Delphinus; species Delphinus delphis. The sequence goes on from NC_082695.1 coordinate 57,929,786, forward strand.
CATATGAAAAAATTATCCAGTTTGATTCTTTTGCATGGTTGCTGTTCAGTTTCCCAACAACATTTACTGAAGAGGCTGTCTTTCCCCATTGTATATTCTTACCTCCTTTTCACATATTAATTGACCATGTAAGTGTGGTATCATTTCTTTGCTTTCTATTTTGTTCCATTGATCTATGTGTCTGCTTTCATGCAAGTACCATATTATTTTGATGACTATAACTTTGTAGTATAGTTTAAAATCAGGAAGCATGATACCCTCAGCTTTGTTATTTCTTAAGATGGCTTTGACTATTCAGAGTTTTTTCTGTTTCCATATAAATTTTATTTGCTCTACTTCTGTGAAAAATACCCTTAGTATTTTGATGGGGATTGCATTAAATATGTAGATTGACCTGGGGAGTATGATAATTTAAAAAATATTGGAAGAGTTCAGGAAGATGGCGGAAGAGTAAGAGGTGGAGATCATCTTCCTCCCCACAGATACATCAGAAATACATCTACATGTGAAACTGCTCCTACAGAACAGCCACTGAACACTGGCAGAAGACCTCAGACCTCCCAAAAGGCAAGAAACTCCCCACGTACCTGGGTAGGGCAAAAGATAAAAGAAAAAACAGTGACAAAAGAATAGGGTTGGGACCTGCACCACTGGGAGGGTGTCGTGAAGGAGGAAAGGTTTCCACACACTAGGAAACCTCTTCATGGGTGGAGATAGCAGGTAGCAGAGGGAGAAAGCTTCAGAGCTGTGGAGGAGAGTGCAGCAACAGGGGAGCAGATGGCAAAGCAGAGAGATTCCCACACAGAGGATCAGTGTTGGATAGCACTCACCAGCCCGAGAGGTCTGCTCACCTGCTGGGGTGGGTAGGGGCTGGGAGCTGAGGCTCGGGCTTTGGTGGGATCCCAGGGAGAGGACTGGGGTTGGTAGTGTGAACACAGCCTGAAGGGGTTAATGGACCACGGCTAGCCAAGAGGAAGTCTGGGAAAAAGTCTGGAACTGCTAAAGAGGCAAGAGACTTTTTCTTCCCTCTTTGTTTCCTAGTGGGCGAGGAGAGGGGATTAAGAGCACTGCTTAAAGGAGCTCGAGAGATGGATGCGAGCCACGGATATCAGCACAGAACACAAAGACAGGCATGAGACGCTAAGGCTGCTACTGCCACCACCAAGAAGCCTGTGTGCAAGCACAGGTCACTATCCAAAGCTCCCCTCCTGGGACCCTGTGCAGCCTGTCACTGCCAGGGTCCCATGATCCAGGGACAACTTCCCTAGGAGAACACATGACGTGCCTCACGCCGCTGCAACGTCATGCTGGCCTCTGCTGCCACAGGCTCACCCCACATCCATATCCCTCCTCTCCCTGGCCTGAGAGAGCCAGAACCCCCGAATCAGCTTCTCCTTTAACCCCGTCCTCTCTGAGGAAAGCACAGACAGCTTCAGGCGACCTAAACGCAGAGGCGGGGCCAAATCCAAAGCTGAACCCAGGGAGCTATTCAAACAAAGAAGAGAAAGGAAATTTCTCCCAGCAGCCTCAGGAACAGCGGATTAAATATCCACAATCAACTTGATGTACCCTGCCTCTGTGGAATACATGAATAGAAAAGGAATCATCCCAAACTGAGGTGGTGGACTTTGGGAGCAAGATATATTATTTTTTGCCCTTTTCCTCTTTTTGAGTGTGTATATGTATGCTTCTGTGTGAGATTTTGTCTGTATAGCTATGCTTTCACCGTTTATCCTAGGCTTCTGTCAGTCCCCTTTTATAAAAATCTTTTTCTTAGTAATAATTTTATATTTTTTATGTTAATAATTTTATTTTATCTTACTTTATTTTATCCTCCTTCTTTCTTTCTTTCTTTCTTTCTTTCTTTCTTTCTTTCTTTCTTTCTTTCTTTCTTTCTTTTTCTTTCTTTCTTTCTATCTTTCTTTCTATCTTTCTTTCTTTCTTTCTTTCTTTCTTTATTTCTTTCTTTCTTTCTTTCTTTCTTTCTTTCTTTCTTTCATTAATTCTGAGCTGTGTGGAAGAAAGGCTCTTGGTGCTCCAGCCAGGAGTCACTGCTGTGCCTCTGAGGTGAGATAGCCAACTTCAGGACACTGGTCCACAAGAGACCTCCCAGCTCTATGTAATATCAAACAGTGAAAATCTCCCAGAGATCTCCATCTCAACACCAACACCCAGCTTCACTCAACAACCAGCAAGCTACAATGCTGGTCACCCTATGCCAAACAACTAGTAAGACAGGAACACAACACCACCCATTAGCAGAGAGGCTGCCTACAATCATAATAAGTCCACAGACACCCAAAAATACACCACCAGACGTGGACCTGTCCACCAGAAACACAAGATACAGCATCATAAACCAGAACACAGGCACTAGTCCCCTCCACCAGGAAGCCTACACAACCCACTGAACCAACCTTACTCACTGGGGACAGACACCAAAAACAACGGGAACTACCAACCTGCAGCCTACAAAAAGGAGACCCCAAACACAGTAAGATAAGCAAAATGAGAAGACAGAAAAAAACATAACAAATGAAGGAGCAAGGTAAAAACCCACTAGACCTAAGAAATGAAGAGGAAATAGTCAGTCTACCTGAAAAACAATTCAGAATAATGATAGTAAAGATGATCCAAAATCTTAGAAATAGAATAGAGAAAATGCAAAAAAAAAAAAAAAAACATTTAACAAGGAGCTAGAAGAACTAAAGAGGAAACAAACAACAATGAACAACACAATAAATGAAATTAAAAATACTCTAGAAGGGACCAAAGGCAGAAAAACTGATGCAAAAGAATGGATAAGTGACTTGGAAGATAAAATAGTGGAAGTAACTACTTCAGAGCAGAATAAAGAAAAAAGAATGAAAAGAACTGAGGACAGTCTCCAAGAACTCTGGGACAACACTAAACACACCAACATTCGAATTATAGGGGTCACAGAAAAGGAAGAGAAACAGAAAGGGACTGAGAAAATATTTGAAGAGATTATAGTTGAAAACTTCCCTAATATTGGAAAAGAAATAATTAATCATGTCCAGGAAGCAAAGACAGTCCCATACAGGATAAATCCAAGGAGAAACATGCCAAGACACATATTAATCAAACTGTCAAAAATTAAATACAAAGAAAGCATATTAAAAGCAGCAAGGGAAAAACAACAAATAACACACAAGGGAATCCCCATAAGGTTAACAGCTGATCTTTCAGCAGAAACTCTGCAAGCCAGTAGGGAGTGGCAGGACATTTTTAGAGTGATGAATAAGAAAAAAACTACAACCAGAATACTCTACCCAGCAAGGATCTCATTCAGATTTAATGGAGAAATTCAAACCTTTACAGACAAGGAAAAGCTGAGAGAGTTCAGCACTACAAAGCCAGCTTTACAACAAATGCTAAAGGAAGTACTCTAGGCAAGAAACACAAGAGAAGGAAAAGACCAATAATAACAAACATAAAACAGTTAAGAAAATAGGAATAGGAACATACATTTCAATAATTACCTTAAATGTAAATGGATTAAATACTGCCACCAAAGACACAGACTGGTTGAATGGATACAAAAACAAGACCCATATATATGCTGTCTATAAGAAACCCACTTCAGACCTAGGGACACATACAGACTGAAAGTGAGGAGATGGAAAAAGATATTCCATGCAAATGGAAATCAAAAGAAAGCTGGAGCAACAATTCTCATATCAGACAAAACAGACTTCAAAATAAAGAGTATTACAAGAGACAAAGAAGGACAGTACATAATGATCAAGGGATTGATCCAAGAAGAAGATATAACAATTGTAAATATTTATGCACCCAACATAGGAGCACCTCAATATATAAGGTGAATACTAACAGCCATGAAAGGGGAAATCGAAAGTAACATAATCATAGTAGGGGACTTTAATACCCTACTTTCACCAATGGACAGATCATGCAAAATGAAAAAAATACAAGGAAACACAAGCTTTAAATGATACATTAAACAAGATAGACTTAATTTATATTTATAGGACCTTTCATCCAAAAACAAGAGAATACACATTTTTCACAAGTGCTCATGGAATGTCCTCCAAGGTAGATGATATCTTGGGTCACAAATCAAGCCTTGGTAAACTTAAGAAAAATGAAAAAGTATCAAGTATCTTTTCTGACCACAATGCTATGAGACTAGATATCAATTTCAGGAAAGATCTGTAAAACATACAAACACATGGAGGCTAAACAGTACACTACTTAGGGTTTCCTTGGTGACCTAGTGGTTGAGAATCTGCCAGCCGATGCAGGGGACACAGGTTCATGCCCCAGTCCGTGAAGATCCCACATGTCACAAAGCAGTTAGACCGGTGAGCCAAGGTCACTGAGCGTGCATGTTCAGAGCCTGTGCTCTGCAATGGGAGATGCCACAAAAATGAGAGACCCATGGAGCACACACACACACAAAAAAATACACTACTTAATAACCAAGTGATCAATGAAGAAATCAAAGAGGAAATCAAAAACTACCAAGAAAAAAATGAAAATGGAGATACGACAACCCAAAACCTATGGGATGCAGCAAAAGCAGTTCTAAGAGGGAAGTTTATAGCAATACTATCCTACCTTAAGAAACAGAAAACATCTCAAATAAACAACCTAACCTTGCACCTAAAGCAATTAGAGAAAGAAGAACAACAACAACAAAAAAGAAAAGCCCAAAGTTAGCAGAAGGAAAGAAATCATAAAAATCAGATCAGAAATAAATGAAAAAGAAATGAAGGAAATGATAGCAAAGATCAATAAAACTAAAAGCTGGTTCTTTGAGAAGGTAAACAAAATTGATAAACCATTAGCCAGACTCATCAAGAAAAAAAGGGATTAGACTCAAATCAACGAAATTAGAAATGAAAAAGGAGAAGTAACAACTGACACTGCAGAAATGCAAAAGATCATGAGAGTTTACTACAAGTAACTCTATGGCAATAAAATGGACACCCTGGAAAAAATGGGCAAATTCTTAACAATGCACAACCTGCCGACACTGAATCAGGAAGAAATAGAAAATATAAACAGACCAATCACAAGTACTGAAATTGAAACTGTGATTTAAAATCTTCCAACAAACAAAACCCCAGGACCAGATGGCTTCACAGGAGAATTCTATCAAACATTTAGAGAAGAGCTAATACCTGTCCTTCTCAAACTCTTCCAAAATATAGCAGAGGGAGGAACACTCCCAAACTCATTCTACGAGCTACCATCACCCTGATACCAAAACCAGACAAAGATGTCACAAAGAAAGGAAACTACAGACCAATATCACTGATGAACATAGATACAAAAATCCTCAACAAAATACTAGCAAACAGAAACCAACAGCACATTAAAAGGATCATACTCCATGATCAAGTGGGGTTTATTCCAGAAATGCAAGGATTCTTCATTATACACAAATCAATCAACGTGATACACCATATTAAAAAATTGAAGGAGAAAAACCATGTGATCATCTCAATAGATGCAGAGAAAGTTTTTGACAAAATTCAACACACATTAATGATAAAAACCCTGCAGAAAGTAGGCATAGAGGGAACTTTCCTCAACATAATAAAGGCCATATATGACAAACCCACAGCCAACATCATCCTCAATGGTGAAAAACTGAAACTATTTCCATTAAGATCAGGGAAAAAACAAGGTTGCCCACACTCAGCACTATTATTCAACAGAGTTTTGGAAGTCTTAGCCCCAGCAATCAGAGAAGAAAAGGAAATAAAAGAAATCCAAAACAGAAAAGAAGAAGTAAACCTGTCACTGTTTACAGATGACATGATACTCTACATAGAGAATCCTAAAGTTGCTACCAGAAAATAACTAGACCAAATCAATGAAGTTTGTAAAATAGCATGGTACAAAATTAATGCACAGAAATCTCTGGTATTCCTATACACTAATGATGAAATATCTCAAAGTGAAATTAATAAAACACTCCTATTTACCATTGCAACAAAAAGAATAAAATATCTCAGAATAAACCTACCAAAGGAGACAAAAGACCTGTATGCAGAAAATTATAAGACACTGATGAAAGAAATTAAAAAGGATACAAATAGATGGAGAGATATACCATGTTCTTGGATTGGAAGAATCAATATTATGAAAATGACTCTACTATGCAAAGCAATCTACAGATTCAATGCAATCCCTGTCAAACTACCACTGGCATTTTTCACAGAACTAGAACAAAAAATTTCATAATTTGTATGGAAACACAAAAGACCCTGAATAGCCAAAGCAATCTTGAGGACACAATACAGAGCTGGAGGAATCAGGCTCCCTGACTTCAGACTATACTACAAAGCTACAGTAATCAAGACAGTATGGTACTGGCACAAAAACAGAAATATAGGTAAATGGAACAGTATAGAAAGCCCAGAGATAAACCCATGCACATATGTTCACCTTATCTTGATAAAGGAGGCAAGAATATACAGTAGAGAAAAGCCAGTCTCCTCAATAAATGGTTCTGGGAAAACTGGACAGGTACATGTAAAAGTATGAAAGTAGAACACTCCCTAACATCATACACAAAAATAAAGTCAAAATGGATTAAAGGCCTCAATGTAAGGCCAGACACTATCAAACTGTTAAGCGAAAATATAGACAGAACATTCTATGACATATATCACAGCAAGATCCTTTTTGGCTCACCTCCTAGAGAAATGGAAATAAAAGCAAAAATAAACAAATGGGACCTAATGAAACTTCAAAGCTTTTGCACAGCAATGGAAACCATAAACCAGACCAAAAGATCACCCTCAGAGTGGGAGAAAATATTTGCAAATGAAACAACTGACAAAGGATTAATCTCCAAGATTTACAAGCAGCTCATGCAGCTCAATATCAAAACAACAAACAACCCAATCCAAAAATGGGCAGACGACCTAAATAGACATTTCTCTAAAGAAGATATACAGATTGCCAACAAACACATGAAAGAATGCTCAACACCATTAATCTTTAGAGAATTGCAACTCAAAGCTAATATGAGACATCATCTCTCACCAGTCAGAATGGCCATCATCAAAAAAATCTAGAAACAATAAATGCTGGAGTGGGTGTGGAGAAAAGGGAACACTCTTGCACTGTTGGTGGGAATGTAAATTGATACAACCACTATGGAGAACAGTATGGAGGTTCCTTAAAAAACTAAAAATAGAACTACCATACGACCCTGTAATCCCAGTACTGGGCATATACCCTGAGAAAACCATAATTCAAAAAGAGTCATGTACCAAAATGTTCATTGCATCTCTATTTACAATAGCCAGGACATGGAAGCAACCTAAGTGTCCATCACTGAATGAATGGATAAAGGAGATGTGTCACATATATACAATGGAATATTACTCAGCCATAAAAAAACGAAATTGAGATATTTGTAGTGATGTGGATGGACCTAGAGTCTGTCATACAGAGTGAAGTAAGTCAGATAGAGAAAAACAAATACCATATGCTAAAACGTATATATGAAATCTGAGAAAAAGAAAAAACAGGTCATGAAGAACCTAGGGGTAGGACAAGAATAAAGACACAGACGTACTAGAGAGTGCACTTGAGGATATGGGGAGTGGAAAGGGTAAGCTGTGATAAAGTGAGAGAGTGGTATGGACATATATACACTACCAAACATAAAAATAGATAGCTAGTGGGAAGCAGCTGCATAGCATAGGGAGATCAGCTCGGTGGTTTGTGACCACCTAGAGGGGTGTGATAGGGAAGGTGGGACGGAGGGAGATGCAAGAGGGAAGAGATATGGGAACATATGTATATGTATAACTGATTCACTTTGTTATAAAGGAGAAACTAACACACCATTGTAAAGAATTATACTCCAATAAAGATGTTTTAAAAAGTAAAAAATATGAAATACAATAAAAAAATAAAAAATATTGAGTCTTCCTATCTGTCAAAACAGGGAATCTTTCCATCTGTTTGTGTCATATTGAATTTAATTCATAAGTATCTTATAATTTGCTGAATAAATGTCTTTTACCTCCTTGGTTAGATTTATTCTAGGTATTTCATTCTTTATGATTCAATTGTAAATGGGATTGTTTTCTCAATTCTCTTTCTAACATTTTGTTGTAAGTTTATAGAAATGCAACAGATTTCTGTGTATTGATTTTGTGTCTTTCAGCTTTACCAAATTCCTTTAGTATCTCTAATATATTTTTGTTGATGTTTTTAGGATTCCCTATGTATAATATGATGTGAACTCAAACAGTGGCAGTTTTACTGCTTCCTTTCCAATTTGTATTCTGTTTGTTTATTTTTCTTCTCTAATTGCTGTGGCTAGGAATTCCAATACTATGTTGAATAAAAGTGGTGAGAATGGGCATCCTTGTCTTCTCCTGATAGTAGAGGTAATGCTTTCAGCTCTTAATTTTTCAGTATGATGTTTGCAGTGGGCTTACCATATATGGACTTTATTATGTTGAGGTATGCTCCCCACATACCCACTTTCTTGAGAGTTTTTATCAGAAATTAATATTGAATTACTGAAAAGTTTTCTACATTTATTGAGATAATTTTATTATTTTATTTTATAACTTGTTAATGTGGGACATCACATTGATTGATTTGTGGATATTGAAATATTCTCACACTCTTGGGATGAATCCTGCTTGATCATGGTGTATATCATTTTAATGTATTGTGGAATTTAGTTAAGTAATATTTTGTTGAGGATTTTTGCATTTAAGTTCAACAGTGATGTTGGCCTATAATTTTATTTTTTGTGTGATATCTTCGGTTTTGGTATCAGGATGATGCTGGCCTCATAGAATGAGTTCAGATATATTTCTTTCTCTATAACTTTTTGTCAGGGTTTGGGAAGGATAGGCATTAATTGATCTCTAAATGTGGTAGAATTCACCTGTGAAGAGTTGTGGTAGTGAGCTTTTGTTCTTTTTTTCGGGGGGGTGTTGATTTATTGCTGATTCAATTTTATTACTGGTAATGAAATTACTGGTAATTTCTCCTAACTCCAGTCTTGGGAGATTGCAAATTTCTAGGAATTTGTCCATTTCTTCTGGGTTGCCCGTTTTATTGGCATATAATATTGTACAGTAATCTCTTATCATCCTTTGTGTTTCTTTGGGTTGGTTGTAAATGCTTTTTTTTTTTTTTTCATTTCTGATATTATTGATTTTGGCACTCTCCTTTATATTCTTGATGAGACTGGCTAAAGGTTTATCACTTCTGTTTATCTTTCCAATGAACCAGCTCTTAGCTGCATTTATTTTCTCTATTGTTTTCCTGCTTTCTATTTCATTTATTTATTATGTGATCTTTGATTTCTTTTTTCTAAAAACCTTGAGTTTTGTTTTAATTCATTTTCTAGTTCCTTTAGTTTTAAAGTTAGGTTATATATTTCCAATTTTTCTTGGTTCCTGAGGTAGGCTTGTATTGCTGTAAACTTGACTATTAAAACTGCTTTTGCTGCATCCCACAGATTTTGGATCATTGTGTTTTCACTTTCATTTGTCTCCAAGTATTTTTTTATATCTTCTTTGATTTGTTCAGTGATCCATTGGTTGTTTTGGGGTATAATATTTAGCCTCCATGTGTTTGTATTTTTGGCAGTTTTTATTTTTATAGTTGATTTCTGTTCTCATAACACTATGGCCAAAAAATTTTGATATTATTTCAATTTTCTTAAATTTACTGAGATTTGTTTTGTGGACTAGCAAGTAGTCAATCCTGGAGAAAATTATATATATATATATATATATATATGTAATGTGTTTTTAAGACCACTGTTTTCTTATGGATTTTCTGTCTGGCTGATCTCTTCACTTATCTAAGTGGGGTGTTAAAGTCCCCTACTATTAATGTGTTACTGTCAATTTTTCCCTTTATGTCTGTTAATGATTGCTTAATATATTTAGCTGCTCTTATGTTCAGTGAATATATATTTACAATTGTTATATCTTCCGTTGGATTGATCCATTGGTCATTATGTAAAGTCCTTTGTCTTTTGTTAGTCTTTATTTTCTAGTCTATTTTTTCTGATATAAGTATTGTTACCTCAGCTTTCCTTTGATTTCCATTTTCATGGAATACCTTTTTCCATCCCCTCACTTTCAGTCTTTTGTGTCTTTACATCTGAAGTGGTCTCTTGTAGGCAGTATATATATGGGTCTTCTTTTTGTATCCATTCAAATCTATATCTTTTTAGTTCATTTACATTTAAAGTAATTATCAATAGGTATGTACTTATAGCCAGTTTTCATATTGTTTACAGGGTATTTTAATAGTTTTTGTTCCTTTTTTATATTTTGCTCTTCCTCATTGAGATTGATGACTACTTTTAGTTATATGTTTGTATTCCTTTCTCTTTTGTGTGTGTGTATCTGTCATAGATTTTTGGTTTGTTGTTACTATGAGATTTATATATAGCACTCTCTCATTTTCTCTCTCTCTCTCTCTCTCTCTCTCTCTCTCTCTCTCTCTCTCTATATATATATATATATATATGTGTGTGTGTGTGTGTGTGTGTATGATCTATATATGCATATGATCATATATATGTATATGATCCTCTATATAGATCATGTACATATATATGATGTTTTACATCTTTTTTGTTTTTCATATTCCTTAACTATTTATGCAGATATAAATAATTTTACTACTTTTGTAATTTAATTCTCCTACTAGCTTTATAAGTGGTGCTGTCTGCCACTGGTAGATAGGACTGGGGCCCAGGGATCCTGGGACTTTTGCTCACCCACTGGTAGGTGACATTAGATCCTGGTACTTGTGCTTGCCCATTGGTTAGCAGAGTCAGGTTCTGGGGTCTCTTGCTGCAGGGCCCAGGGTTCCAGACTTGTGTCAGCCCATTTGTTGGAGAAGCTGAGGTCCAGGGAGTCCTGGTATTAGTGCCAGCTCACTATTGAGTTGAGCTGGCTCCCAAGGTCTTTGACAGTAAGGCCCTAGGGGCCTACAGCTAATACATTGGTCCACAGAAAGTGAGTCTCTGGTTGCAAGGCCCTGGCGTTCCTGGGGTTTGTATCAGTGAACTGGTATGTGTTGGTGGGTCCTGTTTCTTCTAGTGAAAAGAGCCAGGTCCCAAGGTGGCTGTGTACTCAGGGGGTCTTAAGGTAGCAGGCCTGCTAGTGAGTGGGGCTTTGTCTTTGCCTGGCTAGTTGCTTGGCCTGAGGTATCCCAATAGTGGCATTGACAGGCTGGTGAGAATGACTGGCTACTGGCACTATAAGCTAGAGGGAGGATTCCAAAATGATGCCTGTCAGCATCTCTGTCCATGTGGTATAATGTGTTCCCCAATATGCTGCTAACAGTGTCCATGTCTACAGTGTGAGCTCCAGTTGCCTCCTACCTCTCCTGGAGGCTCTCCATGATCACCAGGTAGGTCTGATTTAGGCTCCTTTTAAATTATTGCTCCTTCCCTCATCCTGGAACATGTGAGATTTTGTGTTCCCCCTTTAAGTGTGTAGTCTCTATTTCTCACAGCCCTTTGGTTCTTCTGAAAGTAAGCCTCACTGGCCTTAAAGCCAAATGTTCTGGGGTTTATTTTCCAGAGTAGGATCCCTAGGCTGGGGAACTTGCTGTGGGGATCAGACCACTTGCTCCTTGAGGAGACCAGTGTAATTGTAATTATCCTCCTGTTTGTGGGTCACTCATCCAGGAGTATGGGTCTTGCCTATACCAGATCTCTGTCCCTCTACCATGTCTCATTGTTTTTTTCTTTATAACTTTAGTTGTAGAAAACCTTTTTTGCTAATCTTTCCACCTTTATCATCAATAAATGCTCTGTAAATAGTTGCAATTTTGGTGTGCCCGTGGGTAGAAGTGAGCTTAGCATCTTCTTACTCTGCCACACTCATTCCCTCTCAGACACATTCAATAAGAACTCAGCAGAAAACTGCACCAGATGCAGAATAAAATGAATTAGTCCTGGTTCTAACATTGACTCCATAATATCAGTCAAGTCACTGATCTTTTAAATCATTGGAATCTTAAAGGAGGAATATCTACATAGGCCAAATCAAATACATCATTTATAGGATATCACATTGAATATTATATATCACTGAATAGTCTATCATATAAATATAAAGTATTTAGCTAATTAACTAGTTAGTTTTGTATTAAATAAAATGCTCACTTCTACATTTCTTATGAGGGATGGAAATGTAAGCCAACATGTGCTTTTTTTTTTTTTTTTAGGTTAAAATAATGAGGTCCTGGAGACACAATTTTTACCTCTGACTTCTACATCTGATTTTACAAATGGTTCATATGGATGTATCGGTGCAAACAGTTAAAATTTAAAACAAAACATAAATGCAATAAGAGTGATGGAATTGTTTGTATGGTACACTTTTATTAGAGGAAACAGTTCATATTGTGTAGTAAAATCTGATTCATATTGTGCCATTTATCAAAAGAGGAATGAAAAACCTTTGAGACTGCCTTGCTAATGGGGAAGGGGCTATTTTTCCTTCAATATTATGATAAATAATGCATAATAAAAAACTATGAAAATAACTGTCAAATAAGTTTACACTGGTGAAAGGCATACAACTGTTAACTTATTGCATTTATTTTCCACAGGAAAATCTTGAATATGTCAAAGGCTGTAGAAAAATTGACATGAACATTTTAAATATTTCCCCTTCCTTGAAACAAAGGCAATAGAACCCACATCTACTCCTGCTCACAGTGAGCTGGGTGCTGAGTGTGGGGTTTACAGGAGTTTTATCATTGGGTTGTCTTCCATTAGGCATCCTTATGAGGTGGATGTTATAGTTCTTGTTTTCCATTAAAAAAAAAAAAAGACCAAGTTTATAAAGTTAGTATGTGACAGGATTTAAACCCAGTTCTAAAAGGTGACCATCTTTTTTAAATGTGTTTTTTTTAAAACCTTGGAGTGTTTTCAGCACATATTTCAGTTTTTTATTTCCATTTCACATACAACTTTCATCCAATTTCCTCTAAACTGAACTCGTCAAAGTTCATCAGAATCTGCTCCTCTTTCTATCTCATCTAGTCAACAGGACTAGTATTTTGGGGTGTCTTAAATCCTCTCCTACAACATTCCCTCAGGAGTATATGCTGGGTTCTACCAGAGAGCTCAATTACCAGAACAGCAATATAAGGTCCAAACAGAAAGAATTGCAAAGTTTACTTGACACCTGTCTTTCAACTCTTCCAGCTATGATTCCTTCCTCCTTAAGAGAAGGATTAGCTCAGAACATCAGAGTAGTTGAGTTAATAGACATTTGGTAAAAGCGATAAAAATAATTAGAGGAGGAGTCAAGATAGTGGAATAGGAGGATGTGGAATTCATCTCTCCTCACAAGTACATCAAGAATACATCCACAAATGGAACAATTCTCACAGAGCACCTGCTGAACATTAGCAGAAGATTTGGACACCTTAAAAGACAAGAAAAATTCCTTTACAACCAGGTAGGATGAAAGAAAGGAAAAAAGAAAAGAAGAATCAAAAAAGGGACCAGCAACCCTTGTAGGAAGCTGAAGGTGAGAAGTTCCTTCTCACTCAGAAAAACACCCCCTTCATGGTGGGGAAATCAGCTGGGACATAAAGGGACCTTTGTGGGATCAAAGGAGAACACAGTGGACAGTCTCTGGCAGGCAGGACAAAATAAGAACTGTGCTCATAGTCTGTGCCTCAGCCCTGCACATCACAGCCTGAGTCATGTGTCTCATTGCTGAAGGAGGTTGGGTCCTGGAAAGTGGGGTTTGGAGCATGAACCCAGGGAGCGGACAGATGTTGGCTGTGAAAAAGACAGCCTGAAGGGACAGGAGTAAAGAGCTCCACAACAGGGAAAGTTTGAGGGAAAATCCTGGGACACCATAAGAAGAAAGGTGTCACTGTTCAGTGGTGCGCAAGGGGTGGGCCACCATTTCAACCCCCTTCCCCACCCTCTGACCTCAGCCTCTGAGGGCACTGGGAGGGGCATCCATCTGAACAGATTCACCAGCCCTTCAAATCAAGGCCTCCTCAGCTCATGTAGGCTTCACAGTCCTGAGTGCTGTCCATCCCAAAACCTCCTCAGGAAACAACCCTGGGCATCCCTGCCTGAGAGAGGAATCTGGCAGTGATTGTGGGGGTTGAGTGCTAAAGCATGTAGTCAAGAGAGCAGATCTGGTGAAAGGACCACTGGTGAGTGCATGGATACAACAGAGGGGAAGGGAGTGAGGGGCTCTGCCACCAGTAATTCCCATAGAGGAAGCGTCATCTGCCTAGGAAATGAGCCACCATTATTGAGTGCAAGGTCCAGGGCTGTCACCGCCCCCACATGCCAGCCCCTGCTTTCAATGGACACTGGGAGAGACTCCCAACAAAGTGACTGCACTGCTATCTGTTGCAACTGCCTGCTGGTCTCTGCTGCCGCCAACGACACCCCAGTTTTGACCTCCATACCCCTACCTGGCCTGAGTAAGTATAACCAAATTAGATGCTGCTTTTCTGCTCCTTCTTGCCTGGGCAGGGGAACAGATGCTTGAGGGTGGCACACACACAGAGGGGGAACTGAAACCAAAGCTGAGCGCCAAGGGCAGTGCAACTAAGGAAGAGGAATGGAAATCTCTCCGTGCAGGTGCACAAGCCACGGATTAAATCCCTGTGATCAGCTTGTTTAATCCTGCATCTGTGAAATATCTGAAGAGACAACAAGTGTTCCCACAAGACAGGCTGGTCTAGCATCAGCAGCAGTGGAATTTGGGGGCTAGTCCATGTGGAATTTGGGCCAGGTCAGAGTCTGAGCTGGCCCCACAGTGCACACAGCAGGTCCAGAGACCTACCTAGAGTATTGGAGGACCTCCTGTATAGGTGGGGGTTGGCTTTGGCTCACTGAGGGAGCAAGGACACTGACAGAGGAGGTCCCAGGAGAATATTCTTATCATTATTATTCTTTCTTTCTTGTTTTGTTTTGTTCAGTAGTTGGTGTTCTTGTTTTTAATATTTTTTTAAGTTTTGTTCTTTAATATTTTTTTCTATTTTTCTTTACTTTTTTTGTTGTTTTGTGCTTTTTCTTGTTTTTGTTCTTTATTTTATTTTTTAATCATTTATATATGTTTGTTTTATGTTCTCTTTGCATTTTTTTTGGTTTCCTTTCTGTTTTCATTTTGTTTTTCATCTTTTTTTTGTTTCTGTTAGTTTAATATTTATTATTTTCACTTTTGAGTTCTTTTGTTTGTTCTCTCGGTTTTTTTCTTTCTTTTCTGTCTGCTTGTTTGTTTCTGTTTGTTTGGTTTTACTTTTATCATTTGTCTTGGGTTGGGTTTGTCTGTTTTCATCCTTCTTATTTTGTGTGTTGTTTTACTGCTGTCTATTTTTGTTTTTGCTACTTCTCTTGGGTTTTGTTTTTTGTTGTTTTCTTTCTTTTTTCTCTGGCTGTGCCATGTGATTTTCAGGCTCTTGGTTTCCAACCAGAACTCAGGCCTGGGCCTCCAGGGTGGGAAAGATGAGTCCAGGATGTTGGACCACCAGAGAATTCCCAGGCCTAGGGAATATTAATTGGCATGCACTCACCTTGAGTTATCCAAGACATCAAGACCTGGCTCCTCCTAACTGCCTGTAGGATCCAGGGCTGGACACCTCATGCCAAACAACCAGCAAGAGAGGAGCAAAGCCCCACCCATCAGCAGATAGGTTGCCTAAAGTTGTACTAAGCTCAAAGACATCCCATAACACACCACCTAACATGGCCCTGCCCATCAGAGGGAAAAGAATCAGCTCCACAAGAGTACGGGTATCATTCTCTCTCACAAAAAGAAAAGAAATAACTGCCACAGAGAGGAATAAAGAAAAAAGAACGAAAAGAGATGAGAACAGTCTCAGAAACTGTGATAACATAAAATGCACCAACATTTGGATTATAGGGGTCCCAGGAGAAGAAGAGAAAAATAAAGGGAATAAGAAAATATTTGAATAGATTATAGCCAAAAACTTCCTTAACATGAGAAAGGAAATAGCCACCCAATTTGAGGAAACACAAAGAGTCCCATACAGGATAAACTCAAGGAGAAAC
Source organism: Delphinus delphis (assembly GCF_949987515.2). NCBI lineage: Eukaryota > Metazoa > Chordata > Mammalia > Artiodactyla > Delphinidae > Delphinus > Delphinus delphis. The sequence goes on from NC_082695.1 coordinate 57,945,852, forward strand.
ATGCTGAGACACATATTGATCAAACTAACAAAAATTTAATTCAAAGAAAAACTATTAAAAGCAGCAAGGGAAAAGGAAAATAACATATGAGGGAATCTCCATAAGGATATCAGCTGATTTTTCAGCAGAAACTCTGCAGGCCAGAAGGGAGTGTCAGGATATATTTAAAGAGATGAAAGGGAAAAATGACAACAAAGATTACTCTACCAAGCAAGGATCTCATTCATATTCGATGGAGAAATCAAAATCTTTACAGACAAGCAAAAGCTAAGAGAATTCAGCACCAACAAACCAGCTTTACAACAAATGCTAAAGGAACTTCTCTAGGCAGAAAACACAAAAGAAAAGGACCTACAAAAACAAACCCAAAACAATTAAGAAAATGGTAATAGGAGCATACATATTGATAATTATCTTACATACAAATGGATAAAATGCTCCAACCAAAAGACAAACTGGTGGAATGGATCCAAAAACAAGACCCCTATATATGCTGTCCACAAGAGACCCACTTCAGACATAGGGACACATGCAGACTGAAAGTAAGGGAATGGAAAAAATATCCCACGCAAATGGAAATCAAAAGCAAGCTGGAGTAGCAATACTCATATAAGAAAAAAGAGACTTTAAACTAAAGACTATTACAAGAGACAAGGAAGAACACTACATAATGATCAAGAGATCAATCCAAGAAGATATAAGAAATGTAAATATTTATGCACCCAATAGGGGAGCACATCTATACTTAAGGATAACTCTGCCATAAAAGGAGAAATTGACAGTAACACAATAATAGTGGGGGACTTTAACACTCCACTCATACGAATGGATAGATCATCCAGACAGAGAATTAATAAGGAAACACAAGCCTTAAATGACACATTAGACCAGATAGACTTAATTGATATTTACAAGACATTCCATCTGAAAGCAGCAGAATACACTTTCTTCCCAAGTGCACACAGAACATTCTTGAGGATAGATCACATATTGGATCCCAAATCAAGTCTTGGTAAATTTAAGAAAATTGAAATTGTATCAAGCATCTTTTGCAACCACAATGGTATGAGATTAGAAATCAATTACAGGAAAAAAACAGTAAAAAATACAGAACCATGTAGGCTAAATAAACACTACTAAGTAACCAAGAGATCACTGAAGAAATTAAAGAGAAATCTAAAAATACCTACAAACAAATGACAACAAAAATGTGAAGACCCAAAAACCTATGGGATGCAGCAAAAGCAGTTCTAAGAGCGAAGTTTATGGCAATACAATCTTACCTCAAGAAACAAGAAAGGGACTTCCCTGGTTGCACAGCGGTTAAGAATCTGCCTGCCAATGCAGGGGATATGAGTTTGATCCCTGGTCCAGGACGATCCCACATGCTGAAGACTACCTAAGCCCATGTACCACAATACTGAGCCTGTGCTCTAGAGCCTGTGAGCCACAATGACTGAGCTTGCATGCCACAACTACTGAAGCCCATTTGCCTAGATCCCATGCTCCACAGCAAGAGAAGCCACCACAATAAGAAGCCCATACACTGCAATGAAGAGTAGCCCCTGCTCACCACAACTAGAGAAAGCCCATGTGCAGCAACAGACCCAATACACCAAAAATAAATAAATAAATGAATGAATTTTTAAAAATTAAAAACAAGAAAAATCACAAAAAAACAATCTAACCTTATACCTTAAGCAGCTAGGAAAAAAGAACAAGACCCAAAGATAGTAGAAGGAAATAAATCATATTGGTCAGAGCAGAAATAAATGAAATAGAAACAAAGAAAAAATAACAAAGATCAATGAAACTAAAACATGGTTTTTTTTTGAGAAGATAAACAAAACTGATAAAAGTTTAGCCAGACTGTATACATGTAGCTGATTCACTTTGTTATATAGCAGAACCTGACACAATATTGTAAAGCAATTATACTGCAATAAAGATGTTAAAAAAAAAAAACAAAACACAACACTGGTATTTAAGAAAAGAAAAGAAAAATAGGAGAGGACTCAAATCAATAAAGTTAGAAATAAAAATGGAGAAGTTACAACTGACACCACAGAAATACAAAGAATCAGAAGAGACTACTACAAGCAACTATATGCCAGTAAAATGGACAACCTGGAGGAAATGGACAAATCCTTAGAAAGGTATAATCTTCCAAGTCTGAATGAGGAAGAAACAGAAAATATGAACAGACCAATCACAAGTAATGAAATTGAAACTTTGATTAAAAATCTTCCAGCAGGGCTTCCCTGGTGGTGCAGTGGTTGAGAGTCCGCCTGCTGATGCAGGGGACGCAGGTTCGTGCCCCGGTCTGCGAGGATCCCACGTGCTGCGGAGTGGCTGGGCCTGTAGGCCATGGCCACTGAGCCTGCGTGTCTGGAGCCTGTGCTCTGCGGTGGGAGGGGCCACAGCAGTGAGAGGCCCACATACCACAAAAAAAAAAAATCTTCCAACAAACAAAAGTCCAGCACCAGATGGCTTCCCAGTGAATTCTATCAAACATTTAGAGAACAGCTAAAATGCATCTTTCTCAAATTCCTCCAAAAATTTTCAGAGGAAGGAACACTCTCAAGCTCATTCTATGAGGCCACCATCACCCTGATACCAAAACCAGACAAAAATATCACACACACACACAAAAAGAAAATTGCAGACCAATAGCAATGATGAACATAGATGAAAAAATCATCACCAAAATACTAACAAACAGAATCCAACAACAAGTAAACAGGATCATAAACCATGAACAAGTGGTATTTATCTCAAGGATGCAAGGATTCTTCAATGTATGTAAATTGGTGAATGTGATACACCATATTAACAAGTTGAAGAATAAGAACCATATGGTCAACTCTATAGCTGCATAAAAAAGCTTTTGAAAGAACTCCACACCCATTTATGATAAAAAAACTCTCCAGAAAATTAACATAGAGGGAACCTACCTCAACATAATAAAAGCTATGTCTGACAAACCCACAGCAAACATAATTCTCAATGGCGAAAAACAGAAGCATTTCCTCTAAGATCACGAACAAGACTAGGATGTCCACTCTTCCCACTCTTTTCTTTTCTTTTTTGTAAAAATTGACTTTATTCAACACATTTTTATTGAGCATTTACTATGCACAAACACTGTGTCAAACACTTTCTTAGCTAATCCTTATAGAACTTTAAAATCACAGGGCTTAAAATAAATCACATTCTCCAAACCTGGGACTTACTGCAATAGTTAGTAATTCATATAAGAAACAACACTCTATATATCATGGTGGTTCCAGTTAAAAACCTAGGTTTTTGCCTTAGTTTATTCCCAATATCTTGCTTGTGTTTAGTATTTTAATTCCCCTGGAGAACTGGCCTTACTACCCTTTCCTAGTCCCTGCCAACATTCAAGCTCCTGGCATCCTGCTGTTCTTAGTAGACCTCAGTCCTTGAAGTGAGATGTACTATCTTTAGTAAATCTGCCAGACAAACAGGTACCTGAGCCCCAAGCACCACTCCACTTGATTTCTCAAAAGAGTTTCTGTCTGGAACTTTTGTTGCCCAGATGGACTAGATTGGACATTCCTGTTACCAAGAATGCCTAAATCATACTTAAGTTTATATATACTGTGGACCAATGTCCCCAAACCCAACTGTAGCTCAAAATTCCTGGACACCTTACCCCAGAGATTGATTCAGTAGGTCTGGGATGAGGCCTAAAATTCATTACCTTTAAAGCACTCTAGGTACTTCTTATTTGAGGATCAGTGTTAGGGAATCTTTGCTTTGGACTGTTGATTCTTTTTTTTTTTTTTTTACATCTTTATTGGAGTATAATTGCTTTAAAATGGTGTGTTAGTTTCTGCTTTATAACAAAGTGAATCAGTTATACATACACATATGTTCCCATATCTCTTCCCTCTTGCGTCTCCCCCCCTCCAACCCTCCCTAACCCACCCCTCCAGACACTCACAAAGCACCGACCTGATCTCCCTGTGCTATGCGGTTGCTTCCCAATAGCTATCTACCTTACGTTTGATAGTGTATATATGTCCATGCCTCTCTCTCGCTTTGTCACAGCTTACCCTTTCCCCCTCGCCATATCTTCAAGTCCATTCTCTAGTAGGTCTGTGTCTTCATTCCTATCTTACCCCTAGGTTCTCCATGAAATTTTTATTTCTTAAATTCCATATATATGTGTTAGCATACAGTATTTGTCTTTCTCTTTCTGACTTATTTCACTCCGTATGACAGACTCTAGGTCAATCCACCTCATTACAAATAGATCAATTTCGTTGCTTTTTATGGCTGAGTAATATTCCATTGTATATATGTGCCACATCTTCTTTATCCATTCCTCCGATGATGGACACTTAGGTTGTTTCCATCTCTGGGCTATTGTAAATGGGGCTACAATGAAAATTTTGCTATGTTTTTTTGAATTATGGTTTTTGAATTATGGTTTTCTCAGGGTATATACCCAATAGTGGGATTGCTGGGTCATATGGTAGTTCTATTTGTAGATTTTTAAGGAAACTCAATACTGTTCTCCACAGCGGCTGTATCAATTTACATTCCCACTAACAGAGCAAGAGGGTCCCCTTTTCTCCACACCTTCTCCAGTATTTATTGTTTCTAGATTTTTTGATGATGGCCATTCTGACTGGTGTGAGATGATATCTCATTGTAGTTTTGATTTGCATTTCTCTAATGATTAATGATGTTGAACATTCTTTCATGTGTTTGTTGGCAGTCTGTATATCTTCTTTGGAGAAATGTCTATTTAGGTCTTCTGCCTATTTTTGGATTGGGTTGTTTGTTATTTTGTTATTGAGCTGCATGAGCTGCTTATAAATTTTGGAGATTAATCCTTTATCAGTTGCTTCATTTGCAAATATTTTCTCCCAGTCTGAGGGTTGTCTTTTGGTCCTGTTTATGGTTTCCTTTGCTGTGCAAAAGCTTTGAAGTTTCATTAGGTCCCATTTGTTTATTTAATTTTTTTTAAATTTCCATTTCCCTAGGAGGTGGTCAAAAAGGATCTTGCTGTGATTTATGTCATAGAGTGTTCTGCCTATGTTTCCCTCTAAGAGTTTGATAGTTTCTGACCTTACATTTAGGTCTTTAATCCATTTTGAGCTTAATTTTGTGCATGGTGTTAGAGAGTGATCTAGTCTCATACTTTTACATGTACCTGTCCAGTTTTCCGAGCACCACTTATTGAAGAGGCTGTCCTTTCTCCACTGTACAATCTTGCCAACTTTATCAAAGATAAGTTGACCTATGTGCATGCGTTTGTCTCTGGGCTTTCTATCCTGTTCCATTGATCTATCTTTCTGTTTTTGTGCCAGTACCATACTGTCTTGATAACTGTAGCTTTGTAGTATAGTATGAAGTCAGGGAGCCTGATTACTCCAGCTCTGTATTGTGTTCTCAAGATTGCTTTGGCTATCTGGGGTCTTTTGTGTTTCCATACAAATTGTGATTTTTTTTTTGTTCTAATTCTGTGAAAAATGTCAGTGGCAGTTTGATAGGGATTGCATTGAATCTATAGATTGCTTTGGGTAGTAGAGTCATTTTCACAATGTTGATTCTTCCAATCCAAGAACATGGTATATCTCTCCATCTATTTGTATCATCTTTAATTTCTTTCATCAGTGTCTTATAATTTTCTGCATACAGGTCTTTTGTCTCCATAGATAGGTTTATTCCTAGATATTTTATTCTTTTTGTTGCAATGGTAAATGGGAGTGTTTTCTTGATTTCACTTTCAGATTTTCATCATTAGTGTATAGGAATGCCAGAGATTTCTCTACATTAATTTTGTATCCTGCTACTTTACCAAATTCATTGATTAGTTCTAGTATTTTTCTGGTAGCATCTCTAGGATTCTCTTTGTATAGTATCATGTCATCTGCAAACAGTGACAGCTTTACTTCCCCTTTTCCGATTTGGATTCCTTTTATTTCTTTTTCTTCTCTGATTGCTGTGGCTAAAACTTCCAAAACTATGTTGAATAAGGGTGGTGAGAGTGGGCAACCTTGTCTTGTTCCTGATCTTAGTGGAAATGCTTTCAGTTTTTCACCATTGAGGATGATGTTGGCTGTGGGTTTGTCATATATGGCCTTTATTATGTTGAGGAAAGTTCCCTCTATGCCTACTTTCTGCAGTATTTTTAGCATAAATCATTGTTGAATTTTGTTGAAAGCTTTCTCTGCATCTATTGAGATGATCATACGTTTTTTCTCCTTCAGTTGGTTAATATGGTGTATCACATTGATTGATTTGTGTATAATGAAGAATCCTTGCATTCCTGGAATAAACCCCACTTGATCATGGGGTATGATCTGTTTAATGTGCTGTGGGATTCTGTTTGCTAGTATTTTGTTGAGGATTTTTGCATCTATGTTCATCAGTGATATTGGCCTGTAGTTTTCTTTCTTTGTGACATCCTTGTCTGCTTTTGGTGTCAGGGTGATGGTGGCCTCATAGAATGTGTTTGGGAGTGTTCCTCCCTCTGCTATAGTTTGGAAGAGTTTGAGAAGGATAGGTGTTAGCTCTTCTCTAAATGTTTGATAGAATTTGCCTGTGAAGACATGTGGTCCTGGGCTTTTGTTTGTTGGAAGAATTTTATTCACAGTTTCAATTTCAGTGCTTGTGATTGGTCTGTGCATATTTTGTATTTATTCCTGATTCAGTCTTGGCAGGTTGTGCATATCTAAGAATATGTCCATTTCTTCCAGATTGTCCATTTTATTGGCATACTGTTGCTTATAGTAATCTCTCATGATCTTTTGTATTTCTGCAGTGTTAGTTGTTATTTCTCCTTTTTCCTTTCTAATTCTATTGATTTGAGTCTTCTCCCTTTTTTTCTTGATTAGTCTGGCTAATGGTTTATCAATTTTGCTTATCTTCACGAAGAACCAGCTTTTAGTTTTATTGATCTTTGCTATTGTTTCCTTCTTTTCTTTTTCATTCATTTCTGATCTGATTTTTATGATTTCTTTCCTTCCACTAACTTTGAGGTATTTTTGTTCTTCTTTCTATAGTTGTTTTAGGTGCAAGGTTAGGTTGTTTATTCGATATGTTTTCTGTTTCTTAAGGTAGGATTGTATTGCTATAAACTTCCGTCTTAGAACTGCTTTTGCTGCATCCCATAGATTTTGGGTCGTTGTGTCTCTATTGTCATGTGTTTCTAGGTATTTTTTATTTCCTTTTGATTTCTTGATCGATCACTTCATTATTAAGTAGTGTATTGTTTAACCTCCATGTGTTTGTAGTTTTTACAGATCTTTTCCTGTAATTGATATCTAGTCTCATAGCATTTTGGTCGGAAAAGATACTCAGTACATTTTCAATTTTCATAAACTTACCAAGGCTTGATTTGATTTGTGACCCAAGATATGATCTATCCTGGAGAATGTTCCATGAGCACTTGAGAAAAATGTGTATTCTGTTGTTTTTGGATGGAGTGTCCTATAAATATCAATTAAGTTCATCTTGTTTAATGTATCATTTAAAGCTTGTGTTTCCTTATTTATTTTCATTTTGGATGATCTGTCCATTGGTGAAAGTGGGGTGTTAAAGTCTCCTACTATGAATGTGTTACTGTCGATTTCCCCTTTTATGGCTGTTAGTATTTTCCTTATATATTGAGGTGCTCCTATGTTGGCTGCATAAATATTTACAATTGTTATATCTTCTTCTTGGATCAATCCCTTGATCATTATGTAGTGTCCTTCTTTGTCTCTTTTTATAGTCCTTATTTTAAAGTCTATTTTGTCTGATATGAGAATTGCTACTCCAGCTTTCTTTTGGTTTCCAATTGCATGAAATATCTTTTTACATCCCCTTACTTTCAGTCTGTATGTGTCTCTGGGTCTGAAGTGGGTCTCTTGTAGACAGCAAATATATGTCTTTTGGTTTTGTATCCATTCAGCCAAATTGTGTCTTTTGGTGGGAGCATTTAGTCCATTTACATTTAAGGTAACTATCGATATGTATGTACCTGTTCCCATTTTCTTAATTGTTTTGGGTTCGTTATTGTAGATCTTTTACTTCTCTTGTGTTTCTTGACTAGAGAAATTCCTTTAGCTGTTGTTGTAAAGCTGGATTGGTGGTGCTGAACTCTCTCAGCTTTTGCTTGTCTGTAAAAGTTTTAATTTCTCCATCAAATCTGAATGAGATCCTTCTGGGTAGAGTAATCCTAGTTGTAGGTTTTTCTCCTTCATCACTTTAAATATGTCCCGCCTGTCCCTTCTGGCTTGCAGAGTTGTTGCTGAAAGATTAGCTGTTAACCTTATGGGGATTCCCTTGTGTGTTATTTGCTGTTTTTCCCTTGCTGCTTTTAATATGCTTTTTTGTATTTAATTTTTGACACTTTGATTGATTTGTGTCTTGTCGTGTTTCTCCTTGGATTTATCCTGTATGGGACACTCTGTGCTTCCTGGACTTGATTAACTATTTCCTTTCCCATATTAAGGAAGTTTTCAACTATAATCTCTTCAAATATTTTCTCAGTCCCTTTCTTTTTCTCTTCTTCTTCTGGAACCCCTATAATTCACATGCTGGTGTTTTTAATATTGTCCCAGAGGTCTCTGAGACTGTCCTCAGTTCTTTTCATTCATTTTTCTTTATTCTGTTCTGCAGTAGTTATTTCCACTATTTTATCTTCCAGGTCACTTATCCGTTCTTCTGTCTCAGTTATTCTGCTATTAATCCCATCTCGAGTGTTTTTAGTTTCATTTATTGTGTTGTTCATCATTGTTTGTTTCCTCTTTAGTTCTTCTAGGTCCTTGTTAACTGTTTCTTGCATTTTGTCTATTCTAGTTCCAAGATTTTGGATCATCTTTACTATCATTATTCTGAATTGTTTTTCAGGTAGACTGCCTATTTCCTCTTCATTTGTTAGGTCTGGTGGGTTTTTATCTTGCTCCTTCATCTGCTGTGTGTTTTTCTATCTTCTCATTTTGCTTCTCTTACTGTATTTGTGGTCTCCTTTTTGCAGGCTGCTGGTTCGTAATTCCTGTTGTTTTTGGTGTCTGTCCCCAGTGGCTAAGTTTCATTCAGTGGGTTGTGTAGTCTTCCTGGTGGAGGTGGCTCTTGCCTTTGTTCTGCTGGATGAGGCTGGATCTTGTCTTTGTGGTGGGAAGGTCCACGTCTGGTGGTGTGTTTTGCGGTTTCTGTGGACTTATTATGATTTTAGGCTGCCTCTCTGCTAATGGGTGGTGTTGTGTTCCTGTCCTGCTAGTTGTGTTTCATAGGATGTCCGGCACTGTAACTTGCTGGTCTTTGAGTGAAGCTGGGTGCTGGTGTTGAGACAGAGATCTCCAGGAGATTTTCTCCATTTGATATTATTTGGAGGTGGGAGGTGTCTTGTGGACCAGTGTCTTGAAGTTGGCTCTCCCACCTCAGAGGCACTGCACTGACTCCTGGCTGCAGCACCAAGAGCCTTTCATCCCCATGGCTCAGAATAAAAGGGAGAAAATGTAGAAAGAAAGAATTAGTATAAGTAGAAAGAAAGAAAGAAATTAAGAAAATAAGATAGTAAGAAAGAAAGAAAAAAAGGAGGGAGGGAGAGAGGGAGGAAAGAAGAAAGGAGGGATGGAAGGAAAAAAGAAAGAAAGAAGATAAAGTAAAATAAAATAAAGTAAGGTAAAATATAATAATGTTATTAAAATAAAAAAATAATTATTAGTAGAAAAAAATACAATTGACGGATAGAACCCTAGGACAAATGATGGAAACATAGCTATACAGACAAAATCTCACACAGAAGCATAATGTACCCACTCTTATAAAAGAGGAAAAGTGGAAAATATCATAAATCTTGCTCTCAAAGTCCATGTCTTCAATTTGGGATGATTTGTTGTCTAAAGGAGGGAAGGACGGAAAGAAAGAAAGAAAGAAAGAAAGAAAGAAAGAAAGAAAGAAAGAAAGAAAGAAAGAAAGAAAGAAAGAAAGGAAGGAAGGAAGAAAGAAAGAAAGGAAGAAAGAAAGAAAGCAAAGAGACAAAGTAAAATAAAATAAAGTTATTAAAATATAATTATTAAGAAAAAAATTTTTAAAAAAAACGGACAGATAGAACCCTAGGACAAATGGTGGAAGCAAAGCTATACAGACAAAATCTCACACAGAATCATACATATACACACTCACAAAAAGAGGAAAAGGCAAAAAAATCATATATCTTGCTCTCAAAGTCCACCTCCTTAATTTGGGATGATTCATTGTCTATTCATGTATTCCACAGATGCCGGGTATATCGAGTTGATTGTGGAGCTTTAATACGCTGCTGCTGAGGCTTCTGGGAGACATTTCCCTTTCTGTTCTTTGTTCTCACACCTCCCAGTGGCTCAGCTTTGGATCTGCCCCTGTCTCTGTGTGTAGGTCGCCGGAGGGCAACTGTTCTTCACTCAGACAGGATGGAGTTAAAGGAGCTGTTGATACGGGGGCTCTGGCTCACTCAGGCCGGGGGGAGGGAGGGGTACAGAGTGTGGGGCAAGCCTGTGGTGGCAGAGGCTGGCATGATGTTGCACCAGCCTGAGGCATGCCATGCGTTCTCCCGTGGGAGTTGTCCTGGATCCCGGGACCCTGGCAGTGGCGGGCTGCGCAGGCTCCCCGGAAGAGGGGTGTGGAGAGTGACCTGTGCTCGCACACAGGATTTTTGATGGTGGCAGCAGCAGCCTTAGCATCTCATGCCCGTCTCTGGGGTCCGCACTTTTAGCCGCGGCTCACGCCCGTCTCTGGAGCTCCTTTAAGCAGAGCTTTTAATCCCGTCTTCTCATGCACCAGGAAACAAAGAGGGAAGAAAAAGTCCCTTGCCTCTTCGGCAGGTCCAGACTTTTCCCTGGACTCCCTCCCGGCTAGCCATCGTGCACTAACCCCTGCAGGCTGTGTTCATGCCACCAACCCCAGTCCTCTCCTGGCGCTCTGACTGAAGTCGGAGCCTCAACTCCCAGCCCCACTGCCCCGCTGGGTGAGCAGACAAGCCTCTGATCCTCTGTGTAGTAATCTCTCAGCTTTTCCCTCCACACCCCTGTTACTCTGCTCTCCTCCGTGGCTCTGTAGCTTTCCCCTCCACAACCTGCAGTCTCCACCCCTGAAGGCACTTCCTAGTGTGTGGAAATGTTTCCTCCTTCATGGCTCCCTCCCTCTGGTGCAGGTCCCATCCCTATCCTTTTGTCTCTGTTTATTCTTTTTTCTTTTGCCCTACCCAGGTATGTGGGGGGTTTCTTGCCTTTTGGGAGGTCTGAGGTCTTCTGCCAGCATTCAGTAAGTGTTCTGTAGGAGTTGTTCCACATGTAGATGTATTTCTGTTGTATCTGTGGAGAGGAAGGTGATCTCCGTGTCTTACTCCACTCTTGCCACTCTTATTCAACAGTTTTTGAAGACCTAGCCACAGCAATCAGAAAAGAAAAAGAAATAATAGTCCAAATTGGAAAGGAAGAAATAAAACTGTCAGTGTTTTCAGAGGACATAATACTATACATAGAATTCCTCAAGATGCCCCCAGAAAACTAGTAGAGCTAATCAATGAATTTAGTAACATTGCAGGATACAAAATTAATACGCAGAAATCTCTTTCATTTCTATACACTAACAATGAAGGATCAGAAATAGAAATTAAGGAAACACTCCCATTTATCTTTGCAACAAAAAGAATAAAATACCTAGGAATAAACCTACCTAAAGAGGAAAGACCTGTACTCTGAAAACTATAAGATGTTTTTGAAACTAATTGAGGACAACACAAACAGATGGAAAAATATACCATGTTCTTGGATTGGAAGAATCAATGTTGTGAAAATGACTATACTACCTAAAACAATATACAGATTCCATGCAATCCCTATCAATTACCAATTACATTCTTCCAAGAATTAGAACAAAAATTTTACAATTTTTTTGAAACACAAAAAACCTCGAATAGCCAAAGCAATCCTGAGAAAGAAAACTGAAGCTCGAGGAACTTCAGACTATACTACAGAGCTACAGTAATCAAGACAGTATGGTACTGGTACAAAAATAAAAATATAGATCAATGGAACAGGATAGAAATCCCCAGAAATAAACCCACACACATATGGTCACCTGATCTTTGACAAAGGAGGCAAGAATATACAATGTAGAAAAGACAGTGTCTTCAATAAGTGGTGCTGGGAAAACTGGAAAGCTACATGTAAAAGAATGAAATTAGAACACTCCCTAACACCATACACAAAAATAAACTCAAAATGGATTAAATACCTAAATGTAAGGTCAAACACTATAAAACTCTTAGAGGAAAACATACGAAGAACACTCTTTGACATAAATTGCAGCCAGATATTTTTGGACCTACCTCCTTAAATAATGAAAATAAAAACAAAAATAAACATATACGACTTAATTAAACTTAAAAGCTTTTGCACAACAAAGGATACCAAAACAACACAAAAAGACAACCCTCAGAATGGGAGAAAATATTTGCAAATGAAGAAACTGACAAGACTAATCTCCAAAATATACAAACAGCTCATGCAGCTTAATATCAAGAAAACAAACAACTGAATCAAAAAATGGGTTGAAGACCAAAATAGATATTTCTCCAAAGAAGACATAACAGATGACCAAGATTCACATGAAAAGCTGTTCAACATCACTAATTATTAGAGAAATGCAAATCAAAACTGCAGTGAAGTATCACCTCGCATGTGTAAGAATGGCCATCATCAAGAAATCTACAAAACAATAACTGCTGGGGAGGGTGTGGAGAAATGGATACTCTCTTACACTGTTGGTGGGAATGTAAACTGATACAGTGCTATGGAGAACAGTATGGAGTTTCCTTAAAAAACTGAAAATAGAACTACCTTTTGATCCAGCAATCCCACTACTGGGCATATACACACAGAAAACCATAATTCAAAATAATACATGCACCCCAATGTTCATTGCAGAACTATTTACAGTATCCAGGACTTTGAAACAACATAAAGGTCCACGAATAGAGGAATGTGTAAAGAAGATATGGTACATATGTACAATGGAATATTAGTCATAAAAAGGAAAGAAATTGTGTCATTTGCAAAGATGTTGATGAGCCTAGAGACTGTCATACAGACTGAGGTAAATCAGAAAGACAAAAACAAATATTGTTTATTAACACATATGTGCAGTATCTAGAAAAATGGTACAGATGAACCTATTTGCAAAGCAGAAATATAGACACAGACATAGAAAACAAACATATGTAACCAAGAGGGGAAGGAAGGGTGGGATGAATTGGGAGATTGGGATTGACATATATACACTACTATGTATAAAATAGATAACTAATGAGAATCTCTGTAGCACAGGATACTCTACTCAGTGCTCTGTGGTGACCTAAATGGGAAGGAAATCCAAAAAAGAGGGGCTATGTGTATGGCTGATTCACTTTGCTGTACTGCAAAAACTGACAAAAACTGACACAGCAGTGTAAAGTTACTATACTCCAATAAAAAAAATAAGTTAAAATTTTTATTTCTTTCTGCATTCTTCTGCTGGCTAATCTTAGACATACACAAATTCATATTTATGTATTTGTACCAAGGAATAATAGTCAGAACCTCATAGGATGATTGAGAGATTTAAATAATATAAATATCTGTATCTCCAGAGAACATCTACACAAGAGTCCCTTGGTAAATATTAATTTCCTCCCCTGATCCTTAGCTTACTTTCTAGTTCTGTAGAAGAAATAAAGGATAAAGGATAGTAAATCATGCACACAATATAAAAAGGATAAAGGATAGTAAATCATGCACACAATATAAAAAGGAACTCAAATGTTAAGAAAGGTTCAATTAGGAAACCAAAAAATCCATGATTATGGATGTAGTACTGAGAAGGAGGATAAGATGTTTTTACTTTAGTAATGTCACAACTTTTTCTTCACTTAAATCACATGAAGAAAAAACCTGGGATCTATAATTAAGACTTCATCTCTTTCTGTTACTGAACTCAGTTTCAGCTGCTCACTGCTCAAAAGTCAATACTTAAGGGGTAAATTTGGTAGAATGGAAAGTTGCTTTAATCAGAAAGACAGTGATCTAGGGAGCATGTGGACTCATGTCCTAAAAACCAACTCTAAAGATCCTGCTCAGCCATAACAGTTTTTAAAGGGGAAAGTACCTCTGTGAATCATCAAGGCAGAAGTCAAGCTCTGAGTCGTTTTCCTTTGCCTGCAGGCTGGCTGACTCCTCATTGTCTTTCTACAGATGTTATTTCATCCCTTTGTGGTCTACCTGCAGTATTGTTAAGGGGGCTACTAGGGGTAGAGAGTTAGTCATTCTTTAACTACTTAATTCTTCATTTCTACTTCTTTTAATCTAGGGAAAGAATCAATAGGTTAGGCATGGTATTGTGTGCATTCAGCAGGGTATAAGTCAGCAGTTGTGTTAAATGTTACCTAGTAATCTCATTTTTATAATTAAGGTTTCAGTGGAACAGAAATAGACAAAATAAGAAAGGTGCAAAAGACCTGCTTACAAATACCCACTTTTCAGACATCATTCTATTTCTATGAGATTAGGGGCAAAGTTCAGTCTTCAGTGTAACTTCATGCTGACATAGGATACTTAAGGTGGAAGATGTTGACATGGGTCTGTACCATCTGTTTGTTGATAGTTTTAGTTGCCTGATTACATAGACAGACAGAACAAGCAATATGAGCAATAGTGCTAATCCATTCTCTTAGGACAAGTTCTTGGAATTGTGCTAGCCATAGATTCAGTACTACTCAAGATGGAGCAGTTTATGTATTGGCTACAGTCTGGTCACCATGTACTTAGCCTTTTTTCTCTGGTGGCAGTTATAGTATCTGTAAAATAACTCAGGAATGTGCATCAGACACTGAGTCTGTGACTCTATAGTCCTAATTATTAACTGCTTGAGCCTGCAATTTTGTGACTCAGGGAGGCCTGGGAGACTTCAATTTTTCTACAAAAAGGAGTCAGTGGACATAGAGGGGCCTTTGTACTGGGGGGGAAAGCTGTGGGTTTCTGAGCAATTCCATTTATAGTCCACAAGAATTTAAAAAAAAACCTGCACATGAATAACTGATAGTATATGGAGATTAATTTACAGCTCTCTATTTTGTTAAAGGTAGTTAATTTGCAAAATTAGTCATTTTACATATTGTTTGTTACAAATTATGAGGAAGAGCCCTCACAATCAACCTCAGCACAGGCAGATCTAAAACATTCAAGATTTGGTTGTGACCCAAATTCTAGATCATAAATCTTAACTTCCATAAAAGTATGCAGACTATAATATAATATGATGAGATATATGGTTTTAATTATCTGATCTTTTGAGCCATTATCCAATAGAACTTTAGCCTGCCTTTTCAGCATTTAGAATTGTTGTTTTGGGCTTCCCTGGTGGCGCAGTGGTTGGGAGTTCCCCTGCCGATGCAGGGGACGCGGGTTCGTGCCCTGGTCCGTGAGGATCCCACATGCTGCGGAGCGGCTGGGCCTGTGAGTCATGGCCGCTGAGCCTGCGCGTCTGGAGCCTGTGCGTCCGAAGCCTGTGCTCTGCAACAGGAGAGGCCACAACAGTGAGAGGCCCGCGTATCGCAAAAAAAAAAAAAAAAAAGTTGTTGTTTTGTCTTCAGTCATTTAATATTCACTGAGTACCGACTATGTGTCAAGAATCATTCTGATCTCAGAAAACCCTAAAGAATTGTCTCAAGAGTTTTCCTTCAGATTCACTGCTATTAATTCTGGAAGAAAAAAAACAGTCTGGAATTTGTGAACATAATGTTATCAAAAAATTTACCTCATGATCATAGAAAGTTAAAATTGAAACCACTTCCAGGAAACTACAGTCTCTTTCTTGTTTTTATTTTTTATTTTTTGGTTAAGCATTGAGATTATGTATATTTGATAAAAACTAGTTTACTTTAATTCAATTTTCAATATTTTATTATAATATTGGCTTTCTGGCTCTAAAATTTATTGCACTAAAATAAAGTATTACAAAAATAAATAACCAGTAGATATTAAATTGGAAAGATAGAGATCTTTAATCATACTGATCCTTCTGATGGAACTCTAGGAAAGTATACTTGTAAAAGAACATTAAATTGTGGGTTTTCTTCCATTCTGACATACTTTCTCCCCAACCCCTCCCATCCACTATTGGCACCTAGCCAATTAATGGCTACACTGCATGTTGAAAATTGGGTTGCCACTGACTTCCAGACAATTGCTTTAGAAAATTGTTTTGTCTTTATTCACAAAAGTTTAATTAAAAATCTCCTGTCCCTCTGTTAGAGAGCCTGGTGATAACTCGGATGCAGATGGAGGCATAAATAACACTTTCCTGAAGATCTCAGCATGCTGTAGAAACATTGTGGAGGGAGGATTTTTATAGGTCTTTAATCATGATGAACCCTCAAGGAAATATATCCAGTCTCATTGCATAAACTATTTTAGTTTTAGCATTTGTTTGTAATTATCTGTTATTCTCCACTACCCTCACACTGTCAACATATTAACTTCAGCAGTTATCAGGAGGCTATTTAGTATTCTGAAAAATATATAAATAGGGCACTTCTGTCAGGCCTTCATAGGTTGAAGAAACAAAATGCAGTTAATCAATATGTAGAAAACAAACTTATGGTTACCAAGGGGAAAAGGGTGGGGTTACATTGGGAGACAGAGATTGACATATACACACTACTATATATAAAATGGATAACTAATAGGAACCTACTGTATAGTACAGGAAACTACTCAATACTCTGTAATGGCCTATATGGGAAAATAATCTATGTATGTATATATCTGATTCACTTTGCTGTACAGCAGAAACTAACACAACATTGTAAATCAACTATACGCCAATAAAATTAATTTTTAAAAAAGGATGCAGTGAATCAAATGAAATCCTACTTCTCTGCCTTCCCTGTCCCCAGTGGAGCTGTGACAATAAATTCAAATTCTATTCTCTTTTCATGGAATTGCAATATAAGTAGGTATTAAGGTGTTACAGAATAATGAGATTACAGACTGTCTGGAATAGACCTTAGAAATAACCTAGGCAAAGACTTTATCTAAAGCAAAATTTCTCACTCTTGCATTTCTCATAAATACTCATTTTTCATATCCATTTGCACACCAAAATAAATGTCTAAAATATTTTGAATTCACTTCTTCATTTTTATTTTGTTACTACTGTAGCCCAAGCTACCACTATTTCCTGATTAAACTATTGCAATAACTTCCTAATTGTTACTTTCTTATTCTCTCTCAGTCCCATGAATCTATTTTCCTCTCAGCAGCTGAAGTGATCTCTTTAATCCATGTCACTTTTTTAGAAAATTCAATGATTATGTTTTAAAAATAAAAATGAAGACTAAAACCTCACAGAACCCTGCACGGTCTGGGTCCTGCTTAATTTTCTTGATCCATGTAAAGAATGCATTTCCCCATGAATCTAAAGAATATCTTTCTCCATCCATATTGATTTTATTTTAGTTTTTTTTTTATTTGCAGTGAGCAACTTTTGTGTTTGTCTCCTGCTCAGGTGTTTCCTTTATCTCTTCATTTGGCAGTCTTCTCAGCTAGAACATCACGTCCACATAGAGAGCCTTCCAAATGAGCCTAATTCTCCTACTACGTGTTATTATAGATCTTGTATTTGTCTTTCATTAAGATTATCATAATTGAAATTTAAATAGTTATTTGTATATAAGTTTTATATCTACCCTCTTCATTTAGCCTATAGATTCCATGAAGTTAGGAATGTGTCTGTCTCAGTCACCACTATATCCTTGGCACTTTAAAAAATGTCTAACACATGGTGTGGCTCAACAAACATTGGTTAATCAAAAAAATAGAGGAATAAATGACACTCAGGTAAAAGTAGCATTTCCAGTTACTCTTTTGTAAATTGGTCATCTCATTTACGGTACAACAAATACCATATAATTTTAGTATGGTTCTCTAGAGCTACAAACAATTTGGTCCTATAGGAATCTGAAGATAGCACATTTCCCTTAAGCTCTTATTTCTATTTTTAAGCTAACTTTTATTAGTAACTTTAATTCTTTACATAGGATTATTTTTCTGCTGCTAGTTGCTATCCTTAGGATCTTGATTTTTGCTTTACATAAGGGTTTATATTTAAACAATTATGCACATTGACTTTAACCTGCCTAAATTGTATGGGGAGGTAAACTTTAGAGCTGAAACACCCTGAAGGTAATTGTCCCTCTTTTTGTTTTCAGGACACTGTACTCTCCCTTATTCTTTAACCTCTCTAATCTTTTCCTCTTAGTTTCCTATATTGGACCCTTTTCCTCTGAATGACTTCTATTTTTTTGATGAATTCACAATCATATTCTCTACTCCCTTCCATTAATTTTGCATGCATTCCCTTGACAATTTCATCTTCTCCCATAGGTTTTAAGAGCACCAGTTTCTGATGGCTGTCATTTTTATCTCTTTCTTGTGCTCAGCGCCTAAGCTGCAGAAAGAAGAAGCTTGATTTAAACAGCTATTTGAAAGTATTTCTCATGACAGTCTATTTTACAATATGCAAAATATTAACTTGATGCTAGTGCTATTAGAAACAGTTGAAGTTTGTTGATCAATGTACTCACAGCATGTGACATTGGGCCTCTGCTCGACGTCACTTTGGACATCAAATGCCAAGAGCTACAGGGCTTTGACTGCAGCCCTGTCTATAGTATTATTAATTAATTAATTAATTTTTATTTGGCTCATAAAGATGACTTATAAAGCAGGCATGTAAATACTGCAAGAGACAAAAATTGCAAAGCTCAGATGCAGAAAATATGGGATATCAGTCAATTGGAAAGACATGAAAATAGAGTTAAAACTGAAAGTGTGAATTTTAATTGGGATTATAATGAAGATAATATCCAAATGCTTTGGTTCAAAAAATCATAAAACATACAGAGATGCTTGAGATCTTATTTAAAAACTAGTTCATGCAGAAGAAAAAGCAATTTATTAGATAACATGCTTAATATGATTAAAGACACAGTGGTGTGATGCAGTTACAAAAAGTGAATGCAATTTTAGGCTGAATAAATATAAAAATACTAAAAATAAGAAAGTCAGCAATTGTATTGCTCTTGGTGTATGTCAAATAACATTTGAAGACTTGTATTCAGTTTTGGGCATCACGTTTCCAAAAATATTTATCAAAGTATGCACTACTTTAAGTAACAAAGTCTAGTATCATTTCCTATTTGCATACTGACAAGATAAAAATGAGAAACACTGCTAAAAAGAGTTAAGCATAAAATTATGGAGGCATTAGCTATTTTGTAAATCCTTCCTGGGATTTAAAATATGTTTTATCGTAAAGTGACTCTTTAAACTACATATAGGGATCTTCTTTTACTTTATTCATGGTCAGGATTGATTCTCCTAATCGACTGATATTGCTGACTACACAGATGTTTATATTCTCTTTCATTTACTCTTTATGTGTGTACTAGAATCCCAAAACCATGTCGCTGTCAGGTAATTTGAAATTTTATGCCCTATCGATTTATGAAACAAAACAAAACAAGCTTGTAACATATTTCAGTTTAAGCTCTTCAAGTGGCAGTATACCATGGGTTTTGGTGCTGTCAGAGAATCATGGCTCTGTCACCACCAGCACTGTGACCTTGAGCAAGATTCTTAATCTTGCTAAGTCTTAGTTTTCATGACTGTAAAATGGAGATAATGCCATGAATCCCTTCACTCACTGTTATATTTTTAATTAAATATTTGTTAATGTCTACTCTAGGCATCTATTTAGTACTTGATAAACGTTAACTGTTCTTCTTATCAAAAGTAAATTCCAATGACTTCATCATCTCAACCTAATTTTTTTTTGGTCGTGCCATGTGGCATGCAGGATCTTAGTTCCCTGACCAGAGATCAAACCCGTACCCCTGTAGTGGAAGCATGGAGTCCTAACAACTGGACCATCATGGAATTCACTCAACCTATTCTTTATTCAATCATTATCTGCTTCTTTTGGTAAATTAAACTTATTGTACCAAATTTTCCCCATCTTCCAAAGAAAGGAACTAAAGTTACATTTGTTAATTAGGAAGATGAACGGAAATAACTTTTTACATTTTGAATTCACTAACATCTATACATTTTTATTCACAGAAACAAATTATCTACCTGTAAAATTGGCATTTATTATAATTATTCAATGTATTTACTTATCAATAATATAGCAGAAGTGAAGTTTATAATGCTGAAGCTAATTAAGTTATCTTTCTATTTCTTGAAATTTTCCCTAAAGTTATCCAGACTTATAGCTACTAGCAGATACTGTTTTGAGAATGGCTGGTGGTGTCCATGAGTTTGACTCAGGTCAGAAAATTCAAGTTCTCAGTAATGCAGGAACATGTCTGAAGTATTCATAATGGCCATCAGGCTCCATTTTGAATGCCTGAACAGCAGTTACTCCATTTTTTATTTTTAAATGCATTCTTTTCTTTAATGGTTAAATCATATGTACAATGTATGTTTGATAGGCCACAAGACAGGCTGTTCTAGTTCAAACCAAATCATGTATAAACCAGAATGACCTCTGCATACCTCAATATGTGTAAGAATTTCTTCCAACAGCTGTGAGAGAAAGCTTTGGCAGATGGCAAGTGAACACAAACAGAATGGGGATCAGATCTGCAGGTGAGGGTAAGATCACCAATTGGAGCCTTAACACTGACATTGGGAAAGCAAAAGGGAAGCTGTTAGCACTTGACCATGGTATATTGCAGGATAGAAAGAAAGTATACAAGTTTAAGAATTCTGTCACAAGAGGGAGAAATAAGTGTGAAGTAGGTGTATATAGAAGGTCTGAGAAAGTCTCAGAATCCTTAGCAGGGCTGGCAGAATGTATTTCTCTCCCAAAATAGCTAGGAAAAATGGAGGAGTTACTCCTGGAAATTAGTAAAATATTAACACAAACTTCTGTATCACACATGCTGGTTATTTAGCACATTTTGAGGTACACATTCTGCTAAAATACATCAAGAAAATCTGGAAAATGATGTACTTCATAGAAAAGAGAATTTATAAACTCATGTAAAGAACACACATAAAGGACATGAAAGTCATAATCTTGTGTGGAAATTTACCACACCAGCCCCCTGTCCCATACTATTGCTAAAGAAAAGAGCTAATTATTTTCTCTCTAAAGAGAAAGGATAGTTCTATATCTTATTTCAGTATAGATGCCATGATAAAAACATCTATGTTTAAATAAACTTAAGTACACATGATTTGAATTTAAAAGATGGCTTAAAAAGAAAAAAGATAATTTAGTATCATTTTACTTGGTGAGTTACATGAAAAGGAGGCTACCAACTAAAAGTTTAATTAAACTGAATATTAGGTCTTCTGTGTTTAGTTGCACTCCCTCTTGAAACTACTTTTGTGTTACTTTGTAAATACCTGCAGGTATGTTAGGACATGTAATTTATTCATATAAATCATCCCTGGGTGTGAAAATTCACGAAACACTGGACTCAATAAATAACAATGAACAATTCTAGCAATAATCAAAATATAATCCTATTGTTCTATTTAGATTAGTTCTCTATCAGTACCAGTTACTAAATTTAAAGTGACAGTGATACTGCCAGAAATTCTAGCCTCTCAAAGTTTACAGTAAAGATCTGGCTTTCCCAAGCTCTATATCAATATCATTGCAATGAGAAAAAGCTTTCTTTTAGAATATGTTTACATTGGGGGAAATTTGTATTAGATTTGACCTTGTTTTTAAGGATTTTACAATACTATTGAGATACAATAGGCAAAACAGAGAGTAAAGGTCATATATACTTATTACATTATACGACTAGTGATAAAAAGATAACAAAAATATTAAATTAAATAAAAATTGTGCTTATTTTATGTTTTGAAAAAAATCAAGTTTGAATCAATGTTTTACCACTGGAAGGAAATTTAGAGAAAATCTGGGCTAAATTATTTATTGAAATGAAAATGTAAGGACAAGATTAAGATACTTGACCAAAATTCTATAACTAGAGATAGACTTA
Organism: Delphinus delphis; assembly: GCF_949987515.2. Lineage (NCBI taxonomy): Eukaryota > Metazoa > Chordata > Mammalia > Artiodactyla > Delphinidae > Delphinus > Delphinus delphis. The sequence goes on from NC_082695.1 coordinate 57,967,918, forward strand.
AATTACTTTAATTCAAATATCCTAAATACCTGTATTATTTTCTCTTAATGACACTATAAGGAAGAAGAATTTGCCACCCCAAAATATTTCTCTGGAGTATTGATTCTTTTAAACTGGTTATTTTCAGAGAAACAGCAGAGATGAGAAGGGCTCTGAAAAACAAGTGAAAATTATCCTTTTGTGAGAAACACATTTGTAAGGGTGTTTCCCTCTCTGTGCCTGAAAAGAGAGGGAGACCAAATTTCTAGAAACTCTTATCAATGGGGAAAACAATGGCTTAAATCTGCATCACAATCACTCTTATTTACTGTGCTTTTTTCTGACTGCAATGGCAGGAAACTAGAAATCACCAGCAGAAAAAGAAATGAGAAAAACTTGATTGCATGGAGACTAAACAACATGATACTAAAAAAAAAATGGGTCAATGATGAAAGAAAAGAAGAAATTAAAAAATACCTTGAGAGAAATGACAATGAACATAGAACCAGAAAAAAATCTATGGGATGCATCAAAAGCAGTCCTAAGAGGGAAGTTCATAGTGATACAGGCCTTCCTCAAATAAACAACCTAACCTACCAACTAAAAGAATTAGAAAAAGAAGCACAAACAAAAACTAAAGTCAGCAGAAGGAAGAAATCATTAAATATCAGAGAGGAGATAAGTAAAATAAAGATTTTTTTTTAAATAGAAAAAATAAATAAAACAAAAGCCATTTTTTTGAAAAGGTAAACAAAGACAACAAACCTCAGGCCAGGCTCATCAAGAAGAAAAGAGAGGACCAAAATAAACATAATATGAAATGAAAGAGGAGAAATGACAACTGAGACTGCAGAAATACAAAACAAACAAACAACAACAACAAAATACAGAGAGAGAGAGAAAGAGAGAATACTATGAACAATTATATGCCAACAAATTGGACAACCTACAAAAAATGGACGTTTCTACAAACATACAGTCCACAAACACTGAATCAAGAAGAAATAGATAGTTTGAATAGACCAATCACTAGACGTGCAATAGAATCTGTAATAAACATAATTCCCTGAAAACAAAAGTTCAGAACCACATGGATTCACTGGGGAATTCTACCAATCATACAAAGAAGAATGTATACCAATTCTTCTCAAACTCTTACAAAAGATTGAAGAGGAGGGAACACTTCCATAATCATTTTATGAAGTCACCATTATCCCTATACCAAAACCAGACAAAGATACTACCAAAAAAAGAAAATTACAGGCCAATATATTTGATAAAAATAGAAGCAAAAATTCTCAACAAGATATTAGCAAACCAAACCCAAAAGCATGCAAAAAATATCATATATCATGATTAAGTTAGATTCATACCAGGGTCACAAGGATGGTTCAACATACGCAAAACAATCAATGTGATATGCCACATAAGCAAAAGACAGGACAAAAACCACATGATCATCTCAATAGATGAAGAAAAAGCATTTGATAAATTTCAATATCCATTCATGATAAAAACTCTTACAAAAGTGGGTAGAGAGGGAACATATCTCAGTACAATAAAAGCTTTTTATGGCAAATCCACAGCCAAAATAAAGCATTCCCACTAAAATCTGGAAGAAGACAAGGATGCCCACTCTCACAACATCTATTCAACATAGTATTGTATGTCGTAGCCACAGCAATCAAACAAGAAAAAGAAATAAAAAATATCCAAATTGGAAGGGAAGAGGTAAAATTATCATTATATGCAGAAGACATGATACTGTATATAGAAAACCCTAAAGAATTAAAAATTTGCAGGATAATATTTAAGGTGTTTTGGAGTCAGGAGTATTTATAAAAACCCACAACAATTATTACAAATAATAAATATTGGAGAGGGTGTGGAGAAAAGGGAATCTTCCTTCCCTGTTGATAGGAATGTAAATTGGTACAACCACTATGGAAAACAATATGGAGGCTCCTTAAAAATCTAAAAATAAAGTTACTATATGTTCCAGCAATTCCACTCCTGGGTGTATGTCCAGAGAAAACTATAATTCAAAAAGATACATGCACCTCAATGTTCATCACAACACTATTTATAATAGCCAAGACATGGAAGCAACCTCACTAACCTAATTGTCCATCAACAGATGAATGGGTAAGGACAATGTGGTCTATATACACAATAGAATACTACTTAGCCATAAAAAAAAGAATGAAATAATGTCATTTGCAGCAACATGAATAGCCCAGAGATTATCATACTATGTGAAACTTTCCAATTGTTATCTTGTTATTGAGCAGAACTTGGGTCACTTGCCTGCAAAGCCAATATATTGACATCAGGTTGTGGTGAAGGAAAGTAGAATATTTATTGCAGGGCCCAGCAAGGACTATGAGTGGCTCATTCTCAAAAGACCAGAATTTCCCAATGGCTGTCAGGGAAGGATTTTTAAAGGCAACATTTGAGGTGAGAGTTGCAGGGGTATGACTTGGTTGGTGGGGAGGTAATGGGGTGAAGTTTCAGGAATCTTAATCATCAACCTTCTGGTTTCAACCAGTCTGGGGTCTACATGCTTGTGGTCAGCCTGGTCAGGTCTTAGTTTCTGTAGAACATCTCAAAGATATCCATCAGATTTTTATGTATATCCCTTGAAGAGGAACTAGGACTTTGTTTTACAGCTGAACTATTGTTCCTTGACTGCTTTTCCTTTGTTTCTGCATTCCCTTCTACTCTCACTAGCAACTGCTTGAATCTGTTCTTTGGGGCTCTGGTAAGGCCTAGGAGACTAAAGCTTTTCTTTACAAAAAAGAAATGTGGGACATAGAGGGGATTTTGTACCTGGGAGGGCTCTACAGGATCCTGCTGGGTTTCAATCTCTCAAAAGAGGTTTTACAGTTTTCTCTGGCTTTGCTTTAGTTCGTGCCATTCTCCCAGTTGGGAATGCCAGATTCATTCCCTTCAACTTCGTGAACATGCTTAAAATTTCAGACTTTGACTTGGAAATTAAAGTAGATGACCTCAAAACACTTCCATTTATCAGATTTTATTTTATTGCTTATCAGTTCCTTCGGTGTCATCTGTCATTCAGCTATAGACAAAATAGATTTTGCTCTTGATTCAAGAGCAATTCTAGCATTATCTATGGTTTCCCACTGACCATTAAATGATATGACCATATCACAAATAACAATTTTGAAAGTTCTGAAACAGTTCACATTGAAGGCATATTTGTAGGAGACATATATGAGCAAGGACATGTAAAGCAGGAATTGTTAAGCAGGGCCACAGACAAAAAACAAAGAGGTGGACTAAGGTTAAAGGATACTACAAATGCCAGAGACCAGAAAGGACAATGTGTTGTTGAACTGGGAATATCACCCAGGCTGTAAAGATCTAGCAGGAGTTCAAAAACTTATATACAATAAAATGATTCAACTTTGTGTTTAACTTCCTCAATAATAGGGTCTGAATATTTTTTGTAAAAGAGATAAATTTAAATGTAGGTAAAATTATAAATAGCCAATAGTTAAAAATAAATGCTACCTAAAAATCCACAAATTGTCATGCTTTAGTTGAACAATGTAATTAGAATTGAATGATTCATCTGAAACACATGACAAGGTGCTAGAATTTTGGATATATGATCACTGAATAAAAGGCACAAAATATCAAGTGAACATATATACAGTGATGAGGGGAAAAAGTCAACAAATGTTACAAAAAATTAATTATCCAAGAATGCAAAGACCCAGATTTTATGTCAAGCAAGCATAAGGTAAATAAAGCAAATATGAGTCACTTGGGTATAAATATTGAACATTCTACATAAATATGGAAGTCCTGGGCCTGGAAATAAATAAATAAGATATTTGCAAGCAGAAGAAAATTCAGAGACCTAGAAACATGCATAGTAGTGTGTTACATGTGATAGGAGCTACTTAGGCCTCTTGGTATAAATGTTAGTGTTGTTCATCATTTCTGACTTTCTCTTTTCCAGGACATAGTAGAATTGTGTATCCTGGCCACCTTTAAAGTGAGGTGTGGTCATGTCATGTGCTTTGGTCAATAAGTTGTGAGTAGAAGTTTTAAGCACTAGGATACAAGTCTTCATATTCCTATTTTCCTTCCTTGAGAATCATAAATGTACAGATAAGGAGCTTCCCTTGGTTTGAATCCCTTAGTGAGGACCACATGAAGTAGACACATAGTAGACTATGTCTCAAAAATGAAGTCTGTAAACTTTTGAATCTTCTCACGCAAAGCAAGCATTCAATATGTACTCATTTATAATAAGTAATCATTATCATGGTTTATTATATTTAATAAAATATAATATAAATATTAATATGAAATTTGTATTTATCCTAGAGTACATATTATTAAAGTAATATATTAGTTATGTTATTTTGATATTTTATGAGTTTTTATGAAAAACAGTAATCATTTTTTTTCAAAACAACATTATTGAGGTAAAATGTGTACATTTCAATGAATTTTACAAACATATACATATATCCATATAATCACCACAATAGTCGAGATATAGAACACATTGATCAAACCAAAAGGTTCCCTTGAGCCCCATCCAGGTCAATCACATTCCACCTTCAGCTGCAGACAACAACTTGTCTGCTTATTGTCACTATAGATTAAATCTGTTTGGTTTTTTTTCTTCTTTTTTTTAAGCAACATTTCTGGTATAATAATCGTGGGTAGTAAATGGAATCATAGCGTTTGTATTCTTTTGTATCTGGCTTATTGAACTCAGCATAATGTTTTTGGGACTCATTCATGTTATTATATGTATCAGTACTTTGTTCCCTTTAAGTGCTGAGTAGTATATTATTACATGGATATGCCACAATGTCCTCATCCATTCACTAGTTGATGAACATTTAAGTTGCTTCCAGCTTGAGGCTATTATGAATAAAGCTGCTATGGATATTCATGTACAAGTATGTGTGTAAACATATGTTTTAATTTCTCTTAGGTAAATATTTAGTAGTAAAATTGTTGCATGTTATGGTAATATGTTTAACTTTATAGCACACTGCCAAACAGTTTAAATGGTTTTATTGTTTTACTTTCCTACCAGCAGTTCCATTCTAACACTTGTTCTTTTAATAATTTTAGCTATTCTGATAAATATACAATGCTATCTCATTGTTTTGGTTTGCATTTTTCTGATGTCTAATGATGTTGAATCCCTTTACTTGTGCTGCACTGTCCATTCATTACTTTCTTGTGCCTAGATTTTTAACTGGGTTGTCTTTTTAATGAGCTGTAAGAGTTCTTTATATATTCTGGCTACAAGTCATTTGTCAGGTATATGCATTGTGAATATACTCTCTATTTAAAGATCATCTTTTCATTTTCTTAACGATGTCTTTTGAAGAATAAAAGTTTTAAATTTTGATAGAGGCCCATTTGTCAATTTTTCATTTATGGTTCATGCTTTTTGGGCCCCAAGAAATCTTTGCCTATCCCAAGTTCACGAGTATTTTCTCCTGTAATTTTTCTTGAAGTTTTACAGAAAAACAGTAATCATTTTTATTAATGATGTGTCTGCTTAATATGCTCAATTGTTAAAATGGGATACTATGTATGAAATTTCTTTTAAAAAAATAAGGTATGATATATATCTGAGTTAACTTTTCAACCAGAATGAATTGGCCACACATTAACAGATTTTGAGTTGAAATACTGATGCTCAGAATGCTCAAAACCAGGCAAGCTGGATCTGTAAGGAACTTTATAATTCTACTTTTTCTTATTTTTACTTCATATTACACTTGGCACTGTGAGAAACATTTTAAAAGTATAAAATGTGACCTTTATTTCTCTCAAAAATTTGATAACCAGATTCACACATGAAACAAGAAGACCCATATGGTATAATGTATGGTGACATTTATATTTGTAAATATGTAGAAAAGAGTGAAGTCTTTGGCTAACTCAGTCATTAAATAAGTTTTGTGGAGGTCTTGGTATCTAATACTTAGCGTTGAAGTTTAGCTTGAATTTGGAGATACTGCTCCAAGCAGTAATCATGTTCACTTAACCGAGGATGTCAAGGAACACAGACTGTGCAATGAACAATAAATAAAAAACACTGCAGGCATGTGGCTAATTGTAGTGAAAAGTGGATCCTGGGGAGATGTGGTCAATACAGCTGGGTAGGTAGGATGGGGCAGATTTTGGATCATCTGGACAGCACACAGCAGCATTTGGGAGCAATGTGATGAGCAAAACCATGATGTAATAAAGATAGTGCATTAAATCAACAATTAGGGTGGTTCTATGTGGGAGGAATTGGAAAGGAGAAAAAAAATTCAAGTCATAAAAGTTATAGCAATCACAAAAAGGCTCATAATATTGTCTTTAAAAATGTTCTCACTTAGGGTTTTCCTAGTGGCACAGTGGTTAAGAATCCACCTGCCAATGAAGAAGACACGGGTTTGAGCCCTCATCCGGGAAGATCCCACCTGCCACAGAGCAACTAAGCATGTGTGCCACAACTACTGAGCCTGTGCTCTAGAGCGCGTGTTGCACAACAAGAGAAGCCATCGCAATGAGAAGCCCATGTGCTGCAACGAAGAGTAGTCTCCACTCACCACAACTAGAGAAAAGCCCACGCACAGCAACGAAGACCCAATGCAGCCAAAAATGAATGAATGTATTTTAAAAAATGTTCTCATTTCTCATTTCTATTTTAAGTGTTAAATGTGATAAAAATTGGACTCCCTGATGGTGCAGTGGTTAAGAATCTGCCTGCCAATGCAGCGGACACGGGTTCAATCCCTGGTCTGTGAAGATCCCACATGCCACAGAGCAACTAATCCCATGGGCCACAACTACTGAGCCTGATCTCTAAAGCCCGTGAGCCACAACTACTGAGCCTGCATGTCACAACTACTGAAGCCTGTACACCTAGAGCCCATACTCTGCAACAAGAGAAACCACCGCAATGAGAAGCCTGCACACCACAATGAAGAGTAGCCCCCACTCGCCGCAACTAGAGAAAGCCTACGAGCAGCAATGAAGACCCAACTCAGACAAAAATAAATAAAATAAGTTTATTTTAAAAAGTGATGAAAATAATGTATAGAATTGAGAAAAGACAGAGCATCACATCAATACTATATAAATTCTTAGATCAGAAAAATCATTTGTTCAAAAAAAAAAACAAATTATGAAGGAAGACAGAGGTGATAAGAAGCTTGGCTTGTGATCAGAAGTGAGATATTCTTACCTCAAACAAATATTTCTCTTTCTGCATTATATGATGAAATGATATAGCTGAAGAGGAACTGGTAGCATCCAAACCATGGGAGTTACTAAATTTGTATTCACCAATTAATAAGATTATGCAAAAACAATGTAAATGCTGCAATCCCTAAATTTGTATTTTAACACTTGATGCAAAACCCCTAATTCCATTTCATTAAAATCACCAGAGATTTGGAATACCATGTAAGCGATAGGTCAAACATAGGAAAGATTGCAATTCATAAACTGTTTATTTCCAAGAATATTGTGTTAATTTCTTATTATTTTAAGTATGGTTTTCTTGTTTTTCTTCTTCTAAAGTAATCCTGTCTGTCTTTGATAATGTTGTATTCTCAGCACAGTGGGCTTTTATTATATGTTTTCTATATTTAAATAAAACATATATTTATGCATAACTCACTGTACTCTGCAAATATAAATTAATTCATTCTGTTTATGTTATCCTTAGGTCTTAAAAGGTGAAGTTCCTATTTTACATTATATAGGAAAACAATGACATAATATATACAACTGACAGGCCTGAATTTGTTGACCAATTCCATCTGTTCAATTTATTCAAGTCAACAGAGAATTCAATAAAAACATCAACAAAAAAACAGAGAGCAATGGGTACAAAAAGATAATTAAACATGCCCAAACACACAAACACAAATCTCAAATGACTATTTGGGTCACTATTTTTTTTTTAACAAAGTTACTTGAACAGCGTAGTGAAACTGTATGTGTTCTATGTAATTCCAACATGAGTATTCAATTACATTTTAAAAAATTTTACTGAAGTGTACTTGATTTACAATGTGTTAATTTCTGCTGTACAGCAAAGTCAGTTATACATACATATATATACTTTTTCATATTCTTTTCCATTATGGTTAAATCACAGGATATTGAATGTAGTTCTCTGTACTATACAGTAGGACCTTGTTGTTTATCTATCTTATATATAATAATTTGAATCTGCTAATCCCAAACTCCCAATCCTTCCTTCCTCACCCACCCACGTGGCAACTGCAAGTCTGTTCTCTATGTCTATGAGTCTTTGTTTCATAGATATGTTCATTTGTGTTATATTTTAGATTCCACATATAAGTGATATCATATGGTATTTGTCTATTTCTTTCTGACTTACTTCGCTTAGTATGAGAATCTCTAGGTTCATCCATGTTGTTGCAAATAGCATTATTTCATTCTCTTTTATGGCTGAGTAATATTCCATTGTGTATATATACCACATCTTCTTTCTTCATTTATCTATCAATGGGCATTTAGGTTGTTTCCATGTCTTGGCTATTGTTTATAGTGCTGGTATGAACATTGGGGTGCATATATCTTTTTGAATTACAGTTTTGTCTGGCCATATGCCCAAAAGTGGGGTTGCTGGATCTTATGGCAACTCTACTTTTAGTTTTCTGAGGAACCTCCATACTGTTTTCCATAGTGGTTGCACCAATTTACATTCTTACCAACAGTGTAAGAAGGTTCCCATTTCTCCACAACCTCTAAAGCATTTATTATTTGTAGACTTTTTAATGATGACCATTCTGATTGGTGTAAGGTGGTACCTCATTTTAGTTTTGATCTGCATTTCTCTAATAATTAGTGATGATGAGCATCTTTTCATGTACCTTTTGACCATCTGTATGTTTCCTTTGGATAAATGTCTAATTAACTTGTCAATTACATTTTAATTTCACCACTGGCATTCAGCTTTAGTTCAGCTTGATCAACAAATATTCATTCATTTGTTCACTAACTTTTAAGTGCCAGACATGTAGGGGGTAAAATTTGCCGTCCCAAAATGTGTGTGTGTGTGTTTTTTAACATCTTTATTAGAGTATAATTGCTTTACAGTGGTGTGTTAGTTTCTGCTTTATAAAAAAGTGAATCAGTTATACATATGCATATGTCCCCATATCTCCTCCATCTTGCATCTCCCTCCTCCCAACCCTCCCTATTCCACCTCTCTAGGTGGTCACAAAGCACGAAGCTGATCTCCCTGTGCTATGTGGCTTCTTCCCACTAGCTATGTATTTTACGTTTGGTAGTGTAAATATGTCCATGCCACTCTCTCACTTTGTCCCAGCTTATCATAAGCCCTCCCTGTATCCTCAAGTCCATTCTCTAGTAGGTCTGCATCTTTATTCCGGTATTGCCCCTAGGATCTTCTGACCATTTTATTTTTCTTTTCTTAGATTCCATATATATGTGCTAGCATACGGTGTCTGTTTTTCTCTTTCTGACGTATTTCACTCTCTATGGCAGTCTCTAGGTCCATTCACCTCACTACAAATAACTCAGTCTTTTTCCTTTTTAGGGCTGAGTAATATTCCATTGTATATATGTGACACATCCTCTTTATCCATTCATCTATTGATGGACACTTAGGTTGCTTCCATGTCCTGGATATTGTAAAAAGAACTGCAATGAGTATTTTGGTACACGACTCTTTCTGAATTATGGTTTTCTCAGGGTATATGCCCAGTAGTGGGATTGCTGGGTCATATGGTAGTTCTATTTTTAGTTTTTTAAGGATCCTCCATAGTGTTCTCCATAGTGGCTGTATCAATTTACATTCCCATAAACAGTGCAAGAGTGTTCCCTTTCTCCGCACTCTCTCCAGCATTTATTGTTTCTAGATTTTTTGATGATGGCCATTCTGACTGGTGTGAGATGATATCTCATTGCAGTTTTGATTTGTATTTCTCTAATGATAAATGATGTTGAGCATTCTTTCATGTGTTTGTTGGCAATCTGTATATCTTCTTTGGAGAAATGTCTATTTAGGACTTCTGCCCATTTTTGGATTGGGTTGCTTGTGTTTTTGATATTGAGCTGCATGAGTTGCTTGTATGTTTTGAAGATTAATCCTTTGTCAGTTGTTTCATTTGCAAATATTTTCTCTCATTCTGAGGCCTGTCTTTTTGTATTGTTTATGGTTTCCTTTACTGTGCAAAAGCTATTAAGTTTCATTAGGTCCCATTTGTTTATTTTTGCTTTTATTTCCATTTCTCTAGGAGGTGGGTCAAAAAGGATGTTGCTGTGATTTATGTCATGGAGTGTTCTCCCTATGTTTTCCTCTAAGAGATTGATGGTGTCTGGCCTTACATTTAGGTCTTTAATCCATTATGAGTTTATTTTTGTGTATAGTGTTAGGGAGTGTTCTAATTTCTTTTTTTTACATGTCGCTGTCCAGTTTTCCCAGCACCACTAAATGAAGAGGCTGCCTTTTCTCCACTGTATATTCTTTGCTCCTTTATCAAAGTTAAAGTGACCATAGGTGTGTGGGTTTATCTCTGGGCTTTCTATCCTGTTCCATTGATCTATATTTCTGTTTTTGTGGAGTACCATATTGTCTTGATTGCTGTAGCTTTGTAGTATAGGTTGAAGTCAGGGAGCCTGATTCCTCCAGCTCCAGTTTTCTTTCTCAAGATTGCTTTGTCTATTTGGTGTCTTTTGTGTTTCCATACAAATTTTGAAATTTTTTGTACTAGTCTGTGAAAAATGTCAGTGGTAGTTTGACAGGGATTGCACTGAATCTGTATATTGCGTTGGGTAGTAGAGTCATTTTCACAATGTTGATTCTTCCAATCCAAGAACATGGTATATCACTCCATCTATTTGTATCATCTTTAATTTCTTTCATCAGTGTCTTATAGTTTTCTGCATATAGGCCTTTTGTCGCCTTAGGTAGGTTTATTCCTAGATATTTTATTCTTTTTGTTGCAATGTTAAATGGGAGTGTTTTTTCAATTTCAGATTTTTCATCATTAGTGTATAGGAATGCAAGGGATTTATGTGCATTAATTTTGTAACCTGCTACTTTAGCAAATTCATTGATTAGCTCTAGTAATTTTCTGGTAGCATCTTTAGGATTCTCTATGTATAGTATTATGTCATCTGCAAACAGTGACAGCTTTACTTCTTTTCCAAATTGGACTCCTTTTATTTCTTTTGCTTCTCTGATTGTGGTGGCTAAAACTTCCAAATCTTTGAGAATAATAGTGGTGAGAGTGGGCAACCTTTTCTTTTTCCTGATCTTAGCGGAAATGATTTCAGTTTTTCACCATTGAGGACGATGTTGGCTGTGGATTTGTCATATATGGCCTTTATTATATTGCGGAAAGTTCCCTGTATGCCTACTTCCTGGAGGGTTTTTATAGTAAAACAGTGTTGAATTTTGTCAAAAGCTTTCTCTGCATCTATTGAGATGATCATATGAGTTTTCCTTCAATTTGTTAGTATGGTGTATCACATTGACTGATATGCACATATTGAAGAATCCTTGCATTGCTGGGATAAACCCCACATGATCATGGTGTATGATCCTTTTAATGTGTTGTTGGATTCTGTTTGCTAGTATTTTGTTGAAGATTTTTGCATCTATGTTCATCTAACATCATCTATGTTCTTTGTGACATGTTTGTCTGGTTTTGGTATCAGAGTGATGTTGGCTTCGTAAAATGAGTTTAAGTGTGCTCCTCCATCAGCTATATTTTGGAAGAGTTTGAGAAGGATACGTGTCAGCTCTTCTCTAAATGTTTGGTAGAATTCGCCTGTGAAGCCATCTGGTCCTAGGATTTTGTTTGTTGGAAGATATTTAATCACAGTTTCAATTTCAGTGCTTGTGATTGGTCTGTTCATATTTCTATTTCTTCTTGGTTCAGTCTTGAAAGGTGGTGCATTTCTAAGAGTTTGTCCATTTCTTCCAGGTTGTCCATTTTATTGCCATAGTGTTGCTTGTAGTAATCTCTCATGATCCTTTGTATTTCTGCAGTGTCAGTTGTTACTTCTCCTTTTTCATTTCTAATTCTATTGATTTGAGTCTTCTCCCTTTTTTTCTTGATGAGTCTGGCTAATGGTTTATCAATTTGGTTTATCTTCTCAAAGTACCAGCTTTAATTTTATTGATCTTTGCTGTTGTTTCCTTCATTTCTTTTTCATGTATTTCTGATCTGATATTTATGATTTCTTTCCTTCTGCTAACTTTGGGATTATTTTGTTCTTCTTTCTCTAATTGCTTTAGGTGTAAGGTTAGGATGCTTATTTGGGATGTTTCTTGTTTCTTAAGGTAGGCTTGTATAGCTATAAACTTCCCTCTTAGAACTGTTTTTGCTGATTCCCATAAGATTTGGGTTGTTGTGTTTTCATTGTCATTTGTTTCTACGTATTTTTTGATGTCCTCTCTGATTTCTTCAGTAATCTCTTGGTTATTAAGTAGTGTGTTGTTTATCCTCCATCTGTTTCTATTTCTTACAGATTTTTCCCTGTAACTGATATCTAGTCTCATAGCCTTGTGGTCGAAAAGATACTTGATACAATTTTAATTTTCTTAAATTTACCAAAGCTTGAGTTTTGACCCAAGACATGATCTATCCTGGAGAATGTTCCATGAGCACTTGAGAAGAATGTGTATTCTGTTGTTTTTGGATGGAAGGTCCTATAAATATCAATTAAGTCCATCTTGTTTAATGTATCATTTAAAGTTTGTGTTTCCTTATTTATTTCATTTTAGATGATCTGTCCATTGGTGAAAGTGGGGTGTTAAAGTCCCCTACTATGATTGTGTTCCTGTTCATTTCCCCTTTTATGGCTGTTAGTATTTGCCTTATGTATTGAGTTGCTCCTATGTTGGCTGTATAAATATTTACAATTGTTATATCTTCTTCTTGGATTGATACCTTGATCATTACGTAGTGTCCTCTGTGACTCTTGTAATAGTCTCTGTTTTAAAGTCTATTTTGTCTGATATGAGAATTGCTACTCCAGCTTTCTTTTGATTTCCATTTGCATGGAATATCTTTTTCCATCCCCTCATTGTCAGTATGTATGTGTCCCTAGGGCTGAAGTGGGTTTCTTTTAGACAGCGTATGTACTGGTCTTGCTTTTGTATTTATTCAGCCAGTCTACATCTTTTGGTTGGAGCATTTAATCCATGTACAATTAAGGTAATTATCGACATGTATGTTCCTATTACCGTTTTCTTAATTGTTTTGGGTTTATTATTGTAGGTCTTTTACTTCTCTTGTGTTTCCTGCCTAGAGAAGTTGCTTTAGCATTTGTTGTAAATGCTGGTTTTGTAGTGCTGAATTCTCTTAGCTTTTGCTTGTCTGTAAAGGTCTTAATTTCTCCATCAAATCTGAATGAGATCCTTGCTGGGTAGAGTAATCTTGCTTGTAGGTTTTTCTTCTTCATCACTTTAAATATGTCCTGACACTCCCTTCTGGCTTGTAGAGTTTCTGCTGAAAGATCAGTTGTTAACCTTATGGGGATTCCCTTATGTTTTATTTGTTGTTTTTCCCTTGCTGCTTTTAATATTTGTTCTTTGTATTTCATTTTTTATAGTTTGATTAGTATGTGTCGTGGCATGTTTCTCCTTGGATTTATCCTGTATGGGACACTCTGTGCTTCCTGGGCTTGATTAACTATTTCCTTTCCCATATTAGGGAAGTTTTCAATTGTAATCTCTTCAAATAATTTCTCAGTCCCTTTCTCTTCCCTTTCTTCTTCTGGGACCCCTGTCATTCGAATGTTGGTGTGTTTAATGTTGCCCCAGAGGTCTCTGAGACTGTCATCTATTCTTTTCATTCTTTTCTCTTTATTCTGCTCTGCAGTAGTTATTTCCACTATTTTATCTTCCAGGTCATTTATCTGTTCTTCTGCTCTAGTTATTCTGCTATTGATTCTTTCTAGAGAAGTTTTAATTTCATTTTTTGTGTTGTTCGTCACTGTTTGTTTGCTCTTTAGTTCTTCTTTGTCCTTGTTAAACATTTCTTGTAGTTTCTCCATTCTATTTCCAAGATTTTGTATCATCTTTACTATCATTATTCTGAATTCTTTTTCAGGTAGACTGTCTATTTCCTCTTCATTAGTTAGTCTGTTGTGTTTTTGCCTTGGTCCTTCATCTGCTGTGTGTTTCTCTGTCTTCTCATTTTGCTTAACTTACTGTGTTTGGGGTCTCCTTTTTGCAGGCTGCAATTTCGTAGTTTCTGTTGTTTATGGTCTCTGTCCCCATTGTTTGAGGTTGGTTCAGTGGGTTGGTTGAGGTTGGTTCAGTGGGTTCAGCCTACATTGTGTAGGCTTCCTGGTGGAGGGGACTAGTGCCTGTGTTTTGGTGGATGAGCCTGGATCTTGTCTTTCTGGTGGGCAGATACACATCTAGTGGTGTATTTTGGGGTGTCTGTGGACTTATTTTGATTTTAGGCAGCCTCTGTGCTAATAGACGGGGTTGTGTTCCTGTCTTGCTAGTTGTTTGGCATAGGGTGTCCTGCACTGTAGCTTGCTGTTCATTGAGTCTTGCTAGTTTTTGGCATTGAGATTGAGATATCTGGGTGATGTTTGCTATTTGATATTATGTGGAGCTGGGAGTCTCTTGTGGACTAGTCTTCTGAACTTGGCTCTCCCATCACAGTGGCACAGCCCTGATGCCTGGCTGGAGCACCAAGAGCCTGTTCTCCATACGGCTCAGAATAAAAGGGAGAAAAAAAAATGGAAGAAGAAGATAAAGTAAAGTAAAGTAAAATAAAATAATTAAATAAAAACTATTTTTTTAAGAAAAAAATTTTAAGTAATTAAAAAAACCCCAAAAACAGACAGACAGAACCCTAGGATGAATGATAAAAGCAAAGCTATACAGACAAAATCACACACAGAAGCATACACACACACACTCACAAAAAGAGAAAAAGGGAAAAAAAAATATATCATTGCTTCCAAAGTCCACCTCGTCAATTTGGGGTGATTCATTGTCTATTCAGGTATTCCACAGATGCAGGATTCATCAGGCTGATTGTGGAGATTTAATCCACTGCTCCTGAGGCTTCTGGGAGAAATTTCACCTTTCTTTTCTTTGTTCCCACAGCTTCCAGGGATTAATTTTGAATTTGGCCCCGCCTCTGCCTGTAGGTCACCTGAGGGTGTCTGTTCTTCACTCAGACAGGGTGGGGTTAAAGGAGCAGTTTATTGGGGGACTCTGGCTCACTCAGGCTGGGGGGAGGGAGTGGTATAGATGCGGGGCAAGCCTGCAACAGCAGAGGCCAGTGTGATGTTACACCAGCCTGAGGTGCACCATGCGTTCTCCTGGGAAAGTTGTCCCTGGATCACAGGACCCTGGCAGTGGCAGGCTGCACAGGCTCCCAGGAGGAGAGGTGTGGATAGTGACCTGTGTTTGCACACAGACTTCTTGGTGGCTGCAGCTGCAGCCTTAGCATTTCATCCGCTTCTCTGGGGTACGTGCTGATAGCCATGGCTCACGCCCATCTCTAGAGTTCTTTTAAGAGGCTCTCTTAATCCCCTCTCCTTGCGCACCAGGAAAAAAAGAGGGAAAAAAGTCCCTTTCCTCTTCGGCAGCTCCAGAATTTCCCGAACTCCCTCCCGGCCAACTGTGGCACACTAGTCCCTTCAGGCTGTGTTCATGCAGCCAATGCCAGTCCTCTCCCCAGGATCCGACCGAAGGCGGATCCTCAGCTCCCAGCCCCCAACCGTCCCGGCAGTGAGCAGACAACCTCTCAGGCTGGTGAGTGCTTGTCAACACCAGTCCTCTGTGTGGAAATCTGTCCGCTTTTCCCTCTGCACCCCTGTTGCTGTGCTGTCCTCTTTTGCTCTGAAGCTTCCCCCTTCCACCACCGTCTCCGCCCAGGAAGGGCCTTCCTAGTGTGTGGAAACCTTTCCTCCTTCACAGCTCCCTCCCATTGGCGCAGGTCCTGTCCGTATTCTTTTGTCTCTGTTTTTTTTCTTTTTTCTTTTGCCCTACTCAGGTATGTGGGGAGTTTCTTGCCTTTTGAGAGGTCTGAGGTCTTCTGCCAGCATTCAGTAGGTGTTCTGTAGCAGTTTTTCCACATGTAGGTGTATTTCTGATGTATTTGTGAGGAGGAAGGTGATCTCCATGTCTTACTCTTCCACCATCTTGAAGGTCCTCCTCCAAAAATGTATTGTTTTTGATATGAGGGCGAATTTAGGCTGATTATTTTAATAAACAGAAGACTCTGGAAACTTTCCTTTCACTTTCCCATTACCTGCCTAATTAGTTTAAAAAAAAGGGCCTGTCAGGAAAGAATATGATCTAGGTGTAGTGGGGGAAACTCAGCAGATCCTAGAAATCAGAGTCCACTCTGTGTCTCACTGTCTCTGTATGGCCCAGCGTACATTTGTTTACCAAATATTTGTTTTTTCATCTCTATGTGAATTGCCTACTTAACATATTGTGTCCCCAAACCCTACCTTCAACTTCTTTTGTCTTTAGATGAAGATGGTATTTAAGATGAAGTCTTAAGCCATTTTGGCAAATTACTCAGTTTTTCTGGGTCTCTCCCATGTACACGTTATTAAATTTTTGTTCGATTTTCTCGTAATAATCTGTCTCATGTCAATTTAATTCTCAGAGTAGCCAGAAGAATCTATAAAGGTAGAGAAAATTTTCTCTTTCCCCAACAGACAGTATACACATTGTTAGAGATTTTAAGATGAATATATATCATCATGACTCTGACCTTGAACAGAAACTGAATGTTTAAATGTAGAACATGGAAATAAGGCAGTTTAACATAGTGGTAAATTCTGAAGATTTTTACAGAAAAATGCATGATGGGGCATAAATTCATTCATTGATTTATGCATTTTTATTCAAGAAAAAGAGGGGACATAAATTCTTTCAAGAATGAAGTATCCAGGAGTCAGAGAAGCCTTGTTAGGATTAGATGAAACTTTAGCTTCTTGAAGGACAAGTCGGAGTTTTCCATGTTGGCATTTTTGAGCTGTTCCAGGAAGCAGGAATAGCATAAGAAAAGGAGCAAAAGAATAAAAAAAGCTTTGTATGCTTATAGAATTCAAGGCTGTGTAGGGTTAACCAACTGTAAAGTGCAAGTTGAGAAAAAGTGAAAGATTACACACATGAGATTATTGACAGCAAAATTATCAAGAGTTTTGTACACATACCAAGAAGCTAGATAACTCTGGAATGTTCATGTGATAGTGTCATGATTAACATATCTATTCCAAAAGATCACAAATGGTAATATGGAGACTAAATGGGAGAGGATACTAGTATGGAACAGACATTAACTAGCAAGTTATAGTTCATCTCACCATATAGTTTTTATTAAGCACAGCATATGCAGGGATCTGGGAGTTCACTGTGGGTGCAGTCACTCCATTGATATTTTACCCATTTTTTCCTTCAGTTTCTCCCAGGGCTGACATAGGCAAATTACAATTGAATTATATTAATTCCATATTGGGGGGGGAAAGTCACTACCTTAAGCCCCACAAGAGCTTTTCATTTGCTATTCCACTCATATTTGTCCTTCCTTGGGCCCCCCACCAAAATCTTATGGGGATATTGTTCTTACTGCTCTAAGCCTACGGCCAATACATTTTTGGTGAGTGGGTGCCAAAATTATATGCACTGTTAACTATTTTTAATATTAATCCTACTAATCATTTACCTCTCATTTTACATATCTCCCTCTTATTCTTGACTCTTGGCTCTCTGTTTTATCAACTTGCTCTTTTCTCTTTTGACTTTGCATTATGTCTCTCTAGCTACTGGCTTGTTTTATGATCTAACTTGGAGCTATTTGATATTTTCTTTCTGCTTTGGACTAACTTATTAGTACTGTTGACTTCTGAGAACCACTTCTAATTCCTGGCCATAGAAGCACAGGACAGATTTCAGCCAGTTCTCACTTACGGTACACAAAAGATAGGAGATTCTGACAATAGGTAATGCAAAGATGCCCAGGGTTTCTTATATAGCACATTACAAGAAGGATGAGATATAGCAAACAGATTTGAGAGCTACTTAGAAGATAAACTACAATGGATTTATAAATGACTATCTGTGGAGAATTAGAAAGGTAAACTGGCTAGAGTATTGGTTTAGAAGATTATTCTGAGGTCTTTGGTTTTTGATGATTCTGAGGTAGATAGCGTTGTTCTCATTTGACACAAAGAAACCAGGAGAAAATGTTACTTTGGGAAAGAAGAGAGACAGTCAGCTTAATTTTGAAAAAAGTTTAGTTTGAGGGCCTCTGCAACATCACATGACCATGGATTGGCAATACAGATTGAAGAATTATGAGCATGTAGGTAGGAGTTAAATAAATAAAAATATACAATATTGTCTAGGAAGACTATTTGTGGCAAAAGAGAAATGAATCTAGAGAACATTTCCACTTATAAGGTTCATTGAGAAGACAGGACAACATAGAAAAGAAGGAATGGTCAGAGAATTAGGAAGAGTATAAAAGATTCATTGTAGAAACTGATTAAAGATAAAGTTTAGTGAAAGGAGTTGTCAATATTATCAAGCAATGCAGAGTGTCGTGACAAAAAAATGAAAGAACTTCTCTACAGATATAGAGTTATATCAAACCAAATTCAATGCCATGAAGAAGGTGGTAGGCTAATTACATGGGGTTGATGTATAAATAAGATGTGAGAAGAAGGAAACTACACTTTGCTTAAAGAAGCTGTTTCAAGATAAGAAGAAAGCAAGCATGAGATCCTTGTACTTGTTGCTCTTTCCACCTGGAAATCAAAATTAATTTAAACAATAACAAAATATTATAAATAGTTTAAAAACTTGTCTCTAATAACCAAATATGTCCAAGAGAATATGCTACAATTAAAACACAGTCCCTGATTTTAAAGACCTTCAGATTCACTGTAATTTGTGTGCTAGCTAGCAGGTAAACAAGGATTTGTTTTAAAAACACAAGTAAAGCCAATTAAGGAAGAACTATTGTCTGCCATTGAAGTTAATTTCACAATGATAATGTAAATTATATGTTTACATTAATAACAGGGCCATTCTGCTTTGTTTACAAAGGTAGAGAGAAAAATTGGGCTAAATTAACTTCGTTTTGTTTTACTAGCTTCACTTTCTATCCTTCTCCACTCTGATCTCTACCCCAATAGTTTGACTCATAGGTGCTATATTAATAGTTTTTCTTATTCTATAATTTTCTGTATGGTTCAGTCAATGGGGAACTATGGAAAGGATTCATGTGAAGAAGAGTGACATCAGAGTGCTTATTTCTCTGACTTCCTTCCTAAGAGGTCACCTTGGTTTGCCTTGGACCCTCTACTGAAAGTCACAGAACGTATCAAGGTGACTCTTTCTTCCTAGGCTTTGTTAACAATTCCATTTCTCTATCCTGTCAGGCCTTAGAATCTTAACAACTGTGGGATACTGCATTATCCCCCTTTTTTTCTTGCTTACACTCTGCCTACTTCTGTATATATTTCTTTTATCCTTATTTGAGATGTTCTCTGTTTCCTGCTAAGACCCTGACTAATAAAGAAAGCCTCATCTGACTGCTGAGAATCAGAATCAGGCTCTATTGTATGAATAATATTTGAGGAAATTAAGTAGAATGAGGAAATTTAAAGAAGGAACAATAAAAATACTACCTCAAACAATGGCATAAGGATGGTACACTGTAGATTTATATGACTGTAAATAGGTTAGCTTTGATATAGACAATTCATGCTGTGAAAATATGAGAACTAAGAATGTAACTATTTCTTTAAAGCAATGATTGTCAATCAGGGATGATTTTGCACCCAGGGGACATTTGGCAATGTCTGGAGACATTTATGGTTGTTAAGACTTGGAGGTGGGGGTATGGAACAGGAGGAAATGATATTGACATCTAGTGGCTAGAGGCCAGATATGATGCTAAACATCCTATAATGCACAACACAGCACAGAAAAGAACGATCTAGCCTAAAATGTCAATAGTGCCAAAGTTACCAAACCTTATTTGACAGCTAACTTTGGAGTACATTCAGTACTTCTTGACCACTTGCCTTTCCATAAAATCTTAGTTAGGCAGGGAAGATTCATAAATTAATTCAAAAAATACTTACTGATTACATATTTTGTGTACAACACTGTGCAAGTCATTGTATTACAAGAGCATACAAAAAGGAGAGAACTTAGAATCAAATGCCAAAAGAAGTCATTAATTAACTACACAAGTAAATGTAAAATAGAAGCTATGTTAAAGGAGGCTGTTGAAAATATAGCAACTTAAGATGGGGGATGGTAGTTGCTGGTCTAATCAAGGAGGTCAGAAAAGGCTTGCCTGAACAAGAATTCGGTAGGAATTGAGTTAGGTAGGGAAGAAATATGAATACAGAGGAGAGAGCATGTGCAGTGTTTGGAGGTCTGAGCAACTGGCCAATTCCAAATATGTATGTACATAAGTTGTAAAGTATATTATTTCCTTGTTAGAGTATTTTTATTTCATGGTTGCATTTGTGTTTGAAACTGTTTTATCTCCAAAAAGAGTAAATTGTCCAGAACTAAGAACTGTTTCTTATTCCATTCAAAGCTTCCATACGTATGAGTAATGTTCTATAAATGGTACTAATTATAATTAGCTCAATGGCCAATCATGTGCAAAACTCTAGATCCAAAATTTAGGCTCTGAAGTTGTTTGATAACTTCACTCATTTTAAAAAAAGCTTGTGTGCATGTTTATGGAGAGAGATGGGGGTGACATTTTGAAAAGGAACTGTCTCAAGTTTTCTTAGATGTAATATTCCAGTCTGTTTCATCTCTAGTGCTTGGTTTCAATGATTTGTAGTTCATTAATAAAGACAACAGAGCACAATACTCCAGTCTAGAGTACTGGTGGGGTGGCAGAAGACCAGGAACTTACCTCCAGCTCGGCTCTAATGACCCTGTGATATACAGAAACTTCCTGAAACTATGTGTCTGTCTCTCTGCTAAAGATGTTTCTAATAATATTCTTATTATAATTTTTAAGGATACAATGACACCATACCTTTGAGGCCATACTAAAATGCATAAAATACTATGTAAATATAAGGGTGAATGCAGCAATTTTAAAATAATAATTGGAAATTCAAAGCTGTATCCACATGAAATCCAAAATATTGGCCAGTATCCAAACAGGATAACAACTATAACGCTTGCAAGGCAGGCGTAAATAAACCCTTGTATGCACAGTTCAAAGACAAGAAAGAAGCTGACTGATTCCCACTATTGAGACTGTGCCATTGAAGGTTATGGAGAGAAGCCCATCTGTGGCAAATAAATCAACATTGGGCTAGCAACAATGTGGCATCTAGACCCTGTGGAAGTTCTGATAGGCCAGATGTATTGGTAATCTCAAATCAGACAACTGTGAAGCCTACTTTATGACAAGTTAAGAATGAAAAATATCCACTTAGAGCTTTAGTTAGAAAAAGCTTCATGAGCACTCCCAAAAATAAAAGTGCAGAGCCAGCCAACTAGAACTGTTGGGACAATTATCAGAAAATGTCCCACATGTTTGCTTAAAAATTGTGAAGATGGATATGGCAAATAACAAATCCTTGACTAATATTTAGGTTTTACCCTTACACAGCTTGGCTAAAGAGTCAGTGA